>NC_034191.2:69295011-69590131 GCF_002021735.2 Oncorhynchus kisutch | reverse complement strand
AGAGAGAGCGGAGAGAGAGAAGAGAGAGAGAGAGAGGAGAGGAGAGAGAAGAGAGCAGGAGAGAGAGAGAGAGAGAGAGAGAGAGGAGATAGAGAGAGAGAGAGAGAGAAGAGAGAGGAGGGAGAGAGGAGAGAGATGAGAGAGAGAGAGAGAGAGAGAGAGAGAGAGAGAGAGAGAGAGAGAGAGAGAGAGAGAGAGAGAGAGAGAGAGAGAGAGAGAGAGAAATGCTCTGGGATGCCCTACAGTTCTCTATTACTGGAAGATACTCTGGGACTGCTCATCAAACACCTACCATGTAGGAGTTACCCAGGACCCAGAGTCAATGACAGTCATATGTCATCTTATGTCATGTTATGTCATTTGTAAGGCGTTTCACTGTATATCAACCATTTGTCATCCAGAGTGAATTTATGTATTATACAGCAATTTATTGTGTGGAAAATAGTTTGTCTTTGCGTGTGATATATGAAGAATTTATTTCCAAAATGCTAAATATCAATTTTCTGAAATGTTGGTAAATTAGCTTTTATTGTTTAAAGTTATGAAAGAGATTGGTATATTTTTTCACTATCTAATCATGACATGGGGTTGTTCAATGAAAGACATGTATTTGTTTAAAATCTCTCACTTGATGGATTCATTTCAGAGAAAAATTGTTTACATTTTTTTTTGCAAAATGCTAATTATCCGCCTCACTCTCAGAGAAACAAGTAGTCCTGCTAGGTTTTACACATTCAAATGTAACAAATAACTACATTTTAAATAAAGAACTGTTCAAATGATACATTTGTGACATCAATATTTTTTTTAATGATTTAAAATGTTTTATAAATATAATTCAACACAGTAATATGAGATCTGTATGTAAAACATTTAACATTTTAGTCATTTAGCAGATGCTCTTATCCAGAGCGCCTTAGAGTTAGTGCATTCATCTTAAGATAGCTAGGTGAGACAACCACATATCACAGTCAAATTTACAGGATACAAACATTCCAGTTTAACAATTGATATATAAAGCGGTTTGCAAAAAAAAATGATACAATTCACATCTAAAATCTATGAATAAAAAAATCTGAAAACATTTCTATTTTACACACACATGAAGGTACCCATAAGCAATCATTTCTGATGAAAAAACACAAATGTGAATAATTGATGGATATAGTGTTTTGGAAATAAACTCTTCATATGCACAGGAAGCTGTTTTTATGGTTTGTTTGAGTGTCATAGTCGTGCATGTTGGCTTCCAAAACCCTTTTTGGTTCCATGTCGAAGACTTCTGGGTTTAATGTAAAACCCTCTGTGGAAAGGGTTCTACGTGGAACCCAAAAGTGTTCTACCTGAAACCAAAGGGGTTCTTTAAAGGGTTCTCCTATTGGAACAGCCAAAGAACCCTTTTAGGTTACATTTTTTTCTAAGAATGTAATGTGTGTTGATTTGTGTGTGTGTGTGTGTGTGTGTGTGTGTGTGTGTGTGTGTGTGTGTGTGTGTGTGTGTGTGTGTGTGTGTGTGTGTGTGTGTGTGTGTGTGTGTGTGTGTGTGTATGATGATGATGATGATGATGAGAGCAAGCGAGACTTCCACACTGAGTTTATTCATTCTACGGGTCTCTCCCTTTGTGATTCATTCCATGTATACAGATTTTCTATGAGTAATATATGAATCTAATATTTAATAATTTTATATGACTAACTTACTTATGATAATTGCCAATAATGGCCAAATTTGTATGAAAACTTGTAATATGTATTGTTTTAAATGTTATATTAAATGTATGTTTTTTACATTAAATGTTGCTTTAAATTGTGTGTTGCTTCCTACTTTTGGACGTTTCATGGTTTTTAGGTAGTAACTCATTTAGCAGGTTCTCTAAATGAAATACTGAGACAACATCATAGACAGGCCAACAGTCAGTCATCTCACCCTGGGAAGGCACACTGTGTGAATGTGTCTATGTATGAGTGTGTATGTGTATATGTGTGTGTTATGTCATCTAACTAAACTTGTCTGTGTCCACATATGTAGAACCATCTCTGTGTGTTTGTGTGTGTGTACGTGCAAGCGTGTGTGCACGTATGTGCATGTGTTTCCTGGGAGGCGTGGGAGAGTCGGCTGGCTGATGGGTGTATGTGTGTGTGAGTGTGTGTCAGGGCCCTTGGTGTCATGCACAGGGTGGGTCACCCCTACAGGACACGGGCACTCGCTATCTCTGCCAAGAGGAAGAGCAATCAGAAAGAGAGAGGGCTGAGAGGAGGATGGGAGAGATGAGAGGAGCCAACCAGGGAGGGGTACGGGATAGTCTGAGAACAGAGAGTGAGAGAGAGAGAGGGGGGGGGGGGGAGAGACACATAGAGAGAGAGAGAGACACAGAGAGAGAGAGAGAGAGAGAGAGAGAGAGAGGGAGAAGAGGGGAGGGGAGGGGAGGGGGCACTGGCCATGGGATAGAATCAGTTTGTGATCATTTGAGATTATGAAAGGTGTTGAAATATTGGTGTAGGAATATAAAAATCAGAGTTGCTCTGCAAGAAAAATCTCAAATGATCTACTTGAAGGCGCGCAATATCATTCAAAAGCAGGCAGAGAGATATTATAGAAAGGTAACAGTGTAGCCAGGAGTTTTTCATTACCCGGGAAAACCCCAGTGGTAATCCTCTTGGAATGTTTAAGAATAGAATGGACAATTCATGAATGGTGGGATGATTTTACGAATGGAGGGATGTTAGTTGACAATACCACCTCTACATCCTACAGTACAGAAATGAACAATGTCGGCAGAGAGTACATGTTGCTACAGACACTGACTCCATCGGGAAAGCAGTTGAGCAGTGAACAAGGGATGATGATGATGATGGTAGTACTGCTGATGTCATAATAAGGATGATGATGGTTAGGAGACAATAATCGGGATGATGATGACGATGATGGCCAAGATAAAGATGAAGATAGCGATTACAATAGTGATGATGAGTTCCGGTCTTCCTCCTGCAGCGCACAGCTGTGGAACAAACACACTCTCACACACACACCTGCCGTCTGGCTAGCCGTGACTTCACTGTGTCAACACAGCTGAGCCCTGTCCCTCTCTTACTCCTCCTCACTATGGAGCCTGGTGAGAGAGAGGGCCCCCAGCACGTCCACACAGAACCACATCCTACACACAGACAGGAAGTGCTCCAGGGGAAGAATAAGGTGAGCGCACCACCGGTGGAGTGGACAGGCTGAGACACAGAGGGAGGGACTGTGATGGATTACTAACACATACCCCAGAGAAACACGCATCACACTTACACAGCCATAATGGATTACACACACACACACACACACGCACGCACACACACACACACACACACACACACACACACACACACACACACACACACACACACACACACACACACACACACACACACACACACACACACACACACACATACACACACACACACACACACACACTCACACACACACAGAGAGAGAGAGACAGTGGCAAGAAAAAGTATGTGAACCCCTGTGAATTACCTGGATTTCTGCATAAATTGGTCATCAAATTTGATCTGATCTTCATCTAAGTCACAACAATAGACAAACAAGTGTGCTTAAACTAATAACACACAAATTATTGTATTTTTCTTGTCTATATTGAATACATAATTTAAACATTCACAGTGTAGGTGGGAAAAGTATGTGAACCCCTAGGCTAATGACTTCTCCAAAAGCTAATTGGAGTAAGGAGTCGGCTAACCTGCAGTCCAATCAATGAAACGAGATTGGAGATGTTGGTTAGGGCTGCCTTGTCCTATAAAAACACTCACAAAATGTAAGTTTACTATTCACAAGAAGCATTGCCTGATGTGAACCATGCCTCGAACAAGAGATCGCAGAAGATTAAGAATTGTTGACTTACATAAAGCTGGAAAGGGTTACAAAAGTATCTCTAAAAGCCTTGATGTTCATCAGTCCACGATAAGACAAATTGTCTATAAACTGAGAAAGTTCCGTACTGTTGCTACTCTCCCTAGGAGTGGCCGTCCTGCAAAGATGACTGCAAGAGCACAGTGCAGAATGCTCAATGAGGTTAAGAAGAATCCTAGAGTGTCAGCTAAAGACTAACAGAAATCTCTGGAACTTGCTAACATCTCTGTTGATGAGTCTACGATACGTAAAACACTAAATAAGAATGGTGTTCATAGGACACCACGGAAGAAGCCACTGCTGTCCAAAAAACATTGCTGCATGTCTAAAGTTTGTAAAAGAGCCCCTGGATGTTCTACAGCACTTCTGACAAACTATTCTGTGGACAGATGAAACTACAGTTGTGTTGTTTGGAAAGAACACACAACACTGTGTGTGGAGAAAAAAAGGCACAGCACACCAACATCAAAACCTCATCCCAAGGTTATTAGCTTAAGCAGACGGTTTGCCTATTGTTGTGACTTTAAATTGTGTGACCAATTTATGCAGAAATCCAGGTATTTCCAAAGGGTTCAGATACTTTTTCTTGCCACTGTTATCATATACAGTTGAAGTGGGAAGTTCACATAAATCAAATCAAATCAAATCTAATTTTATTTGTCACATACACATGGTTAGCAGATGTCAATGCGAGTGTAGCGAAATGCTTGTGCTTCTAGTTCCGACAATGCAGTAATAACCAACAAGTAATCTAGCTAACAATTCCAAAACTACTACCTTATAGACACAAGTGTAAGGGGATAAAGAATATGTACATAAAGATATATGAGTGAGTGATGGTACAGAGCGGCATAGGCAAGATACAGTAGATGGTATTGAGTGCAGTATATACATATGAGATGAGTATGTAAACAAAGTGGCATAGTTAAAGTGGCTAGTGATACATGTATTACATAAGGATGCAGTAGATGATATAGAGTACAGTATATACATATACATATGAGATGAATAATGTAATGTACACCTTAGCCAAATGCATTTAAACTCAGATTCTCACAATTCCTGACATTTAATCCATTTAAGTAAAAAGTAAAAATTCCCTGTCTTAGGTCAGTTAGGATCACCACTTTATTTTATGAATGTGAAATGTCAGAATAATAGCAGAGATAATTATTTATTTCATCACATTCCCAGTGGTCAGAAGTTTACATACACTCAATTAGTATTTGGTAGCATTGCCTTTAAATTGTTTAACTTGGGTCAAACATTTTGGGTTACCTTCCACAAGCTTCCCACAATAAGTTGGGTGAATTTTGGCCCATTCCTCTTGACAGAGCTGTAACTGAGTCAGGTTTGTAGGCCACCTTGCTCGCACATGCTTTTTCAGTTCTTGAGGTCAGGGCTTTGTGATGGCCACTCCAATACCTTGACTTTGTTGTCCTTAAGACATTTTTCAGCATCTTTGGAAATATGCTTGGGGTCATTGTTCATTTGGAAGACCCATTTGCAACCAAGCTTTAACTTCCTGACTGATGTCTTGAGATGTTGCTTCAATATATCCACATAATTTTCCTCCCTCATGATGTCATCTATTTTGTGAAGTGCACCAGTCCCTTCTGCAGCAATGCACCCCACAACATGATGCTGCCACCCCTGTGCTTCACGGTTGGGATGGTGTTCTTCGGCTTGCAAGCCTCACCCTTTTTCATCCAAACATAACAGTGGTTATTGCTAAACAGTTATATTTTTGTTTCATCAGACCAGAGGACATTTCTCCAAAAAGTACGATCTTTGTCCCATGTGCAGTTGCAAATTGTAGTCTGGCTTTTTTATGGCGGTTTTGGAGCAGTGGCTTCTTCCTTGCTGAGTGGCCTTTCAGGTTATGTCGATATAGGACTCATTTTACTGTGGATATAGATACTTTTGTACCTGTTTCCTCCAGCATCTTCACAAGGTCCTTTGCTGTTGTTCTGGGATTGATTTGCACTTTTCACACCAAAGTATGTTCATCTTTAGGAGACAGAACGCGTTTCCTTCCTGAGCGGTATGACGGCTGTGTGGTCCAAACTAAGAGAGTCGCGAGAGGGCACCACAACGCCTATTCCACCTCAGGAGACTGAAAAGACATGGTTCCCCAGATCCTCAAAAGGTTACACAGCTGCACCATCTTGAGTTTCCTGACCGGTTGCATCACAGCCTGGTATGGAAACTGCTTGGCATCCGGCCGTAAGGCGCTACAGAGGGTTGTGCGTAAATGTCAGTACATCACTGGGGCCAAGCTTCATGCCATTCAGGACCTCTATACCAGGCGGTGTCAGAGGAAGGCCCCAAAAATGGTCAAAGACTCCAGTCACCCAAGTCACAGACTGTTCTCTCTGCTACCGCATGGTACCAGAGCGCCAAGTCTAGGTCCAAAAGGCTCCTTAACAGCTTCTACCCCTAATCCATAAGACTGCTGAACAATTAATCAAATGGCCACCTGGACAATTTACATTGACCCCCTTCCCCCTTTGTTTTACACTGCTGCTACTCGCTGTTTATTATCTATGCAGAGTCACTTCACCCCTACTTACATGTAGAAATAACCTCAATTACTTTGACTAACATTGATTCGGAACCGGTACCCCTTGTATATAGCCTTGTTATTGTTATTTTATTGTGTTACTTTTTTACTTTAGTTTCTTTAGTAAAAACAACTGCATTGTTGGTTAAGGACTTGTAAGTAAGTATTTCACGGTAAGGTCTACTACACCTGTTGTATTCAGCACATGTGACAAATACAATTTGATTTGATTTGATGGATATCATATACCCAAAGATGCTACAACTCATTAATCTTTCTATCACACACATACACAAACTTAGTTAATTGAGTGTGTGTAGTGTGTTTAGCTGCACTGAGGTCTGGAGGTGGGCAGTAGTGCTGGCTCAGAGACATCTATTATCTCAATCGGCTGCTGGGAAATCTTACTGCTGCTATCGGTGGTAGCAGAGGTAGAGAGTGTGTGTGTGTGTGTGTGTGTGTGTGTGTGTGTGTGTGTGTGTGTGTGTGTGTGTGTGTGTGTGTGTGTGTGTGTGTGTGTGTGTGTGTGTGTGTGTGTGTGTGTGTGTGTGTGTGTGTGTGTGTGTGTGTGCATGGCCGTCTGTACGTGTGTGCGTGCTGGTGTTGTTGTGTGTGTGTGTGCGCGTGAGTGAATGTTGTCCGCTGTGTATTTGTATGTGTGTGTTTACCCCTGTGTGTGTTGTCCTCTGTGTATATGTGTGTGTTTACCCCTGTGTGTGTTGTCCGCTGTATATATGTGTGTGTTTGAGTGAAACAGGAACCTTGGGCTCTTATCGAGTCACTTCCCTGTGTGGGGTGCACTTCCCTGTGTGGAGTTCACTTCCCTGTGTGGGGTGCACTTCCCTGTGTGGGGTTCACTTCCCTGTGTGGGGTGCACTTCCCTGTGTGGGGTTCCCTGTGTGGGGTGCACTTCCCTGGGCCGCCAGGCCCCCTTTATTTGGAGAGAACTGGGGGTGTTGGAGACAGATGAACACTACCTGCCATCAGGAAAGTCTCGAGCCGTAATAAAAGGCCTTTTTACCTTATTCTTCAAAATACTTTTACCCACAATAGTTCTTCAACTTTGTCATCAAATGTTAAGAAAATGGTGGCTTGGTGGACTCAAGTTCGATTGAGGTCTAGTGAGATGGGCAGGAAGGTTTGTTGTGGTGTTACAAGGGTTTTCAGAGTTGTGTGATAGGGAGGTCTAGACCAAAGTGGCTTGAATAGGAACTGAATCTCTGCAGCCCTCCCTCCCTCCCTCTCTCCCTCCTCACCTCCCTGTCTCCCCCCTCCTTCTTTCTCTCCGACCTCCCTCTCTCAGATGTCCCAGGAGGCTTCGGTGTGAAACAGGAGGAGGAGCTAAGAGAGGGAGGAGACCTCACTTGCGTAGCCAATAAACAACTGTACACCAAGTTGTCATGGCAACTGGTGACTGACACAGCAGAGCCCTCTAACCTCTCACACGTGATTACTCTGATCATCATCATCATCAACATCAACATCAACATCACTATAACACATACACACATACACTGACAAACAGGGTCATAGACACACATACAATATCATTTCAACTCAGCAGAAAATACAACTGCTTGCCTATATGGCCCTTTCCATTGTATGGCGATAACACCAATCACCACCTGGTATGCACATAAACCCTCAAGTTCACACACAACGACACACACACACACACACACACACACACACACACACACACACACACACACACACACACACACACACACACACACACACACACACACACACACACACACACACACACACACACACAGTGTCAGATCAGTGCTTGGGAACTGGCTCCTGTAGTTTCCTGGGGCCCCTCCCTGCCTCAGTCTTTCTTTCACGTGGGAATGCTCCCTCGTCAGGAGGAAGAGGACACAATGGCACTTCCCACAATGCCACATTTACAGGCCGCTTCACAGGGCCAGAGGAACAATCAGCCAATCAGACACTGTCAGACCACGAACTCACAGACAATCATCAATTGTTGTCCAGGAGGAAGATATGGGAAACAACAGTCAGTCCCGCGTTACTTAAGTACCTTTTATTCATGTCTTTTACTGCTGCTGCTCACAATCAAATCCTGATGCGTACACTTCCTCTACAAGACCCCATGGGCTTTTTACTAGAGAGAGACAGAGAGAGAGAAGGAGAGAAAGAGAAAGAGATAATACAAAAGATAGGGGGGGAATAAGAAGGAGAGAGAGAGAGAATCAGAAGGAGAGAGAGAGAGAGAGAGAGAGAGAGAGAGAGAGAGAGAGAGAGAGAGAGAGAGAGAGAGAGAGAGAGAAAGAGAAAATAAGGAGCGAGAGAAAGAGTGAATAAGAAGGAGAGCGAGAGAGAGAGAAAAGGGAGAGAAAATGGAAAGAGGGGCGGGAATGTCCTTATTCTAGGTGGTGAGTAATGTTTAGTGGCCATTTATGACTAATGGTCAATGGTCTATTAACAGCTAATAACAGCCCTGATGATGAATGATACATTGTTTTGGTCAGTGGGAAAAGAGGTATTTTAAGGTTACTACTACAAACCCAAGAGGGACGCACGTCAGCTGATGTGAAGTTGAAGTTAAGGGCACACACACATACACTCACACAGAAATGTGTTACTAACACACACATTGTCATCAGAGCGTGGCAAGGGTCCAGAGACGAATGTCAAATATCCCTCCTTTCGATTGCAGGAAAAACGCCACTCATTCTATTCAGAGGACTACTGTATGATCTATTCAGAGGACTACTGTATGACCTATTCAGAGGACTACTGTATGATCTATTCAGAGGACTACTGTATGATCTATTCAGAGGACTACTGTATGATCTATTCAGAGGACTACTGTATGATCTATTCAGAGGACTACTGTATGATCTATTCAGAGGACTACTGTATGACCTATTCAGAGGACTACTGTATGATCTATTCAGAGGACTACTGTATGACCTATTCAGAGGACTACTGTATGATCTATTCAGAGGACTACTGTATGATCTATTCAGAGAACTACTGTATGATCTATTCAGAGGACTACTGTATGATCTATTCAGAGGACTACTGTATGATCTATTCAGAGGACTACTGTATGACCTATTCAGAGGACTACTGTATGATCTATTCAGAGGACTACTGTATGATCTATTCAGAGGACTACTGTATGATCTATTCAGAGGACTACTGTATGATCTATTCAGAGGCCTACTGTATGACTTATGAATGTGGTGCAGTGATGACCTCTTTTCTCATGGACCTTGGCCATTGGGTTATTAACAACACACACACGCACACACACCTCCACACCTCCACACTCACTCACTCACTCACTCAATCACTCACTCACTCACACACACACACACACACACACACACACCTCCACATAAACACACACACACACGCACACACACACACACACACACACACTCATTGTGTGTGTTCCCCCACAGTACTGAAGACTCCAGTGCTGTTACAGACTCTGCCAGTGGTTCAGTGACACTCAGCTGCCTCGCCCACGGCGTGTGCCACACCCCCTCATCACATGGTACAAGGATCAACACTCTCTTCTGCAGGACTCAGGTAAGATACACAGTGCTCAGGTAAGATACACAGTGCTCAGGTAAGATACACAGTGCTCAGGTAAGATACACAGTGCTCAGGTAAGATACACAGTGCTCAGGTAAGATACACAGTGCTCAGGTAAGATGCACAGTGCTCAGGTAAGATACACAGTGCTCAGGTAAGATACACCGTGCTTTTTACTATTCAGTGAAAGTTGGGTTCCTTCTGACTCCTCTTCATCTGTACTGCCTGAATGAAAAGGAGATGGAATCCTCTTCAGACTATAGAGATTGACCTCTGAAGTTAGTGTTGTAAAATGACTGTGACATGTTCTGTTTCTCATGAGCAGGAGGCGGGACCCTCCACATTGACCGAATCACAGTGAAGGAACAGGGTCTGTACACCAGCCAGGCCACCAATGAGAGAGTCTCTGCTGTGGGCTCCACCTACATCTGGGTTCACAGTAAGGATCCACTAACCAATAATAACTCTGGAATACATTAAACTCTCTCTCTTCTCTCTTTCTATAACCATCCAAGTTGTGTTTCTTCCATATAAGGGCATTTTTATGTCTGTGGACACATTGTTGTGATACCTACCATTAGATTATTAAATGTATACATATTGCAGTAATTTATTATAACAAGATACAGTATGAAGACAACGCTGCATACTGTTTACTTGGTCTTAGTCTTGATAGATTTTCCCAGAACACATTTTGAAGGTTTATATCACAGTTCTGTTCCTCATTTAGAGAGCCTTGGTCCCTCCCTTTCCAGTATAGGCTAGTCCTCTGTGTCATCACGCCCCGTTTGGAGGGCTCTTCCCTGGGCAGCAGCAGCGGATGCTCCCTAGCCTGACCATGGAGAGGAGTGGCTGAGTGTTGTTGTGTTCTGATAAGTCAGGAAGGAAGCTGTCTCCCTTTTTGATTTCCTTTCGGAAGCGCCCCACTCTGCTGCCCTGTCAACTGAGGCTATTTCTATATCTTCAGAAGCCCTACTCTGCTGCCCTGTCAACTGAGGCTATTTCTATATCTTCAGAAGCCATACTCTGCTGCCCTGTCAACTGAGGCTATTTCTATATCTTCAGAAGCCCGACTCTGCTGCCCTGTCAACTGAGGCTATTTCTATATCTTCAGAAGCCCTACTCTGCTGCCCCGTAAACTGAGGCTATTTCTATATCTTCAGAAGCCCTACTCTGCTGCCCTGTCAACTGAGACTATTTCTATATCTTCAGAAGCCCTACTCTGCTGCCCTGTCAACTGAGGCTATTTCTATATCTTCAGAAGCCCTACTCTGCTGCCCCGTCAACTGAGGCTATTTCTATATCTTCAGAAGCCTCACTCTGCTGCCCTGTCAACTGAGGCTATTTCTATATCTTCAGAAGCCTCACTCTGCTGCCCTGTCAACTGAGGCTATTTCTATATCTTCAGAAGCCTCACTCTGCTGCCCCGTCAACTGAGGCTATTTCTATATCTTCAGAAACACTTCTGGCTGCCCTGTAAACTTGGATAATTTCTATATCTTCAGAAGCCCCACTCTGATGCCCTGTAAATTTGGGCTATCCTCTCTCTCTCTCTCTCTCTCTCTCTCTCTCTCTCTCTCTCTCTCTCTCTCTCTCTCTCTCTCTCACACACACACTTTCTCTCTCTCTCTATCTCTCTCTCTTTCTCTCTCTCTTTCTCTCTCTCACTTTCTCTCTCTTTCTTTCACTATCTTTCTGTCTCTCTCTCTCTCTCTTTCTCTCTCTCTCTCTCTCTCTCTCTCTTTCTCTCTCATTTTCTCTCTCTTTCTCTCACTATCTTTCTGTCTCTCTCTCTCTTTCTCTCTCTCTCCCTCTCTCTCTTTCTGTCTGTGTGTAGACTCGTCAGAGGGCCTGTCTCTGGAGATCCTTACTCTCACCTGTACCTGTCTGGTGGCCACTCTCTTCTGGCTGCTGCTTACTCTCTTCATACGTAAACTAAAACAGGTGATCACTCTCTTCATACGTAAACTAAAACAGGTGATCACTCTCTTCATATGTAAACTAAAACAGGTGATCAATCTCTTCATACGTAAACTAAAACAGGTGATCACTCTCTTCATATGTAAACTAAAACAGGTGATCACTCTCTTCCTACATAAACTCAAACAGGTGATCAATCTCTTCATACGTAAACTAAAACAGGTGATCACTCTCTTCATATGTAAACTAAAACAGGTGATCACTCTCTTCCTACATAAACTCAAACAGGTGATCACTCTCTTCATATGTAAACTCAAACAGGTGATCACTCTCTTCATATGTAAACTCAAACAGATGAGACAAATGGAGCAGACTAGAGTGTATATAATTGCATAAATATCTTATTTTTGATAATACCATATAAATCCATTTCTCTCTCAGGCAAAGGCAGAGTACCTGTCAATCATCCTGGACCTGGACAAGGGGCCTCCGGAGGAGCAGTGTGATAGACTACAGTACGACCCCAGCCAATGGGAGTTCCCAGAGACTGCCTCGAACTGGGTATACCTTTACACCATTGGTTACTGACCCAGTACACTGTGTAGTGATTGGTTACAGACATTCTAGGAACTCCCTGTGTATAAACTTCGGAAAGAGGAGATGATTACAGTTTTTCTCAGTCACTTTGGTGCATTTCTTAGATCAAAAGTGCAATTCTTGATACTACTTGTACAAATTCCAAATCATCTAGTCACTTGTGCACATTATTAAAGCAATTTCTTATTCCTTTGAACAAATTGCAATTGATAATGTACAAGTGTCAGCTTTTTTCCACATTATCAATTGCTCATATCATGTTGATCAAAATATAGTAGTTGGTTCTCTGTTGAATAGTCTTACCCCTCAAAACATCTAGGCATTAGTTCCTTGCATAAGCCATTACATGCAAAATTGTTGAACTATTTGTCATAAACTGTCAAGCATAGTTTTACACATTTCTATTAGACCTTTTGTACAAAAACGTGAATTTGACCCTCACTCATGAAGGAACGTAAAGTGTTAGTTCAACCAACAATCAACCAGTTGTCTAAATTGCTCAAAGGTGCATCTCATGAAGAATCAATTGGCAAGCATATATAGACAGACCACAACACAGAGTTGCAATTTTCCAATAATGGATGGACCAGGAAACGAACAGGGTCAACAGCCAAGAGGAGGAAGAAGAGGAACAAGGATGCGTGGTGGAAGGCAAACAGAGGAAGAGGCAGAAGAGGACATAGGCGCATATCTGATGACATAAGGGCCACTATTGTAGACCATGTTGTCAATCATGGCCTTACAATGGCTGAGGCGGGTCGAAGGGTGCAGCTGAATATTGGGAGATCAACCGTGTCCTCAATAGTTAAAACGTTTTGAAGAGAGAACAGGTATGTCCACCAATGTACAGTGCACTGTTACTGTATATAAGCAGTTTACTGTATACTTCCTACAATGCTTCATATTATAGTAGTCCACTTGTATTTCACAGCATACAGAAATATACTCTATACAGATACATACTGCACCTTACATGCACCCACCTGTATGTTTTACAGTAAAATGTGTGTTCGCATAGTTTTTGTCTATGTGAAAGTGTGCGATGCATCACTGCATTTTTCCCCACATAGGACTGCAAGATTACCTCAAACCGGTGGCAGAGGACGCCTTTTCACACCTCAACAGGAGGAGGCTATTTGCACCATGGTCCGAGCAAACAATGCCATGAGACTCAGGGAAATACAAAGGACCATTATAGAAGACAACGATGTCTTTGAAAACATCCATACGGTTAGCATCTCAACCATCGACAGGGTGCTGCATAGAAACCAGATGAGTATGAAACAGCTGTACCGTGTACCATTCCAAAGGAATGAGGACAGAGTTAAGGAGCTACGGTACCAGTATGTACAGGTAAAACATATGTAACTACTTTACAGCAACATTTTATAGTGATACATAGTACAGTAAGCATAAACTGCACACATTTCCATTGCTGTGGAAGGAACATGCAATATATGTACATTTTATGTCACTCTTCCTTACCAAAACAAATTCAACTGTGTGTTCTGGGATATAGCGTATAATGGAGTTGGAATCAAGTGAACCCTCTCACAACTTTGTATACGTGGATGAGGCTGGCTTCAACCTGACCAAATGCAGAAGGCGGGGTCAGAATATCATCGGTCACAGAGCTACTGTGGATTTGCCAGGCCAACGGGGAGGAAATATCACCATGTGTGCTGCTATTTCGGAGCATGGTGTCCTAACCCATATCCCCCTTATAGGGCCATACAACACCCAGCATCTACTCAACTTTTTAGAGACTCTCTACAGGGCTCTCATCCCTGATGATGAGAGGGGTCTGTTTAGAGAGGATTTGCCAAACTAGGTGGTCATTTGTGATAATGTGAGTTTCCATCGATCAAACATCATAAGGCAATGGTTTGTGACCCACCCGAGGATGCGAATAGAATTCCTCCCACCTTATTCACCATTCCTTAACCCAATTGAGGAGTTCTTTTCAGCATGGAGGTGGAAGGTGTACAATCGTCAGCCACACACACAGATGACCCTGCTGGCTGCAATGGATGCAGCATGTGAGGACATCACAGTAGACGCCTGCAGAGGATGGATAAGGCATTCCAAAAGATTCTTTCCACGTTGCATTGGAAGGGAAAATATCCTGTGTGATGTGGAAGAGAATATGTGGGCCGACAGACAGGAACGTCTGGATGTGTAGAGACAGCACAACAGTGCTGCGGTCAAAGTTGTGTCTTAGGGGTGGTTTCCTGTGTTTCTTTCTAATTTAGTTGTTTTCCCTTTGTGCCCCTTGGGTTGTCCAGTCTCTTTCAATCAATAACCCACATACAGTAATATGTAAATAGTACTGTTGAAATTGATATATGCCATAGAAGTGCAGCCTTGTGATTTTCAATACAGTAACTGTCATCCAAACTGTAGCCTAAGTTTACATCAGGTAATACTGTCAAAGTACACAGTTACATTGACAACATGCCTAAACATTTTGACGACCTTGTTCGTGAACAATGACACACTGACTTATCATTCTGATGACACTGACATGATCATTGGCATGAATATTTACTTTTGAGAGACGTACTAAGGATTTTTAGTGACTGACTAGCTTTAGAAACATATCTATTGTATATTGCAGTTTGTACAAATTGTTCTGAGAAATGCATTTATTATTTTTCACATTATTTTTCACATAGGAATGATGTGAAAAATGCACCAAAGCGACTGAGAAAAACTGTAAGATTGAAGATAGATAAGATCACTTTCTCATCTGCCTCAGAGATGACTAGGAGTGTCCCATGTAATCAGCATTATCTGTGTTGTGCTAATCATGTCTGTCAAGGGTGGGAGCTGTGTTTACTGTAGCTAATCAGGTCTGGCTTGGGTGTGATCTGAGTTTGACTCATTGGGCTTGTTGGATATACAGATAATGTAGTTTTAATAAAGTCTTGTTGAATTTCAACTTAACTTTATAACATCTAGGTGGTTCCCACCTAAAGCCTTCTGAACTTTCTCATGACCGTAAAGATTTAACAAAACATTGACTCTGACAGACTGCCACCGCCCAGTGTTAAACCACAACACACCTTAGCTAAGGAGATTGTGTTCTGATTCTGTCTCTGTGTCCTTCCAGAGGAACCCCTGGACCATGAGGCCTTTGGGAAGGTCATGCAGGTGTCTGCCTTTGGCATCTACAACTCTACAGGCTGCAGAACTGTGCCTGTCAAGATGCTCAAAGGTACCTGCTTCCTTATGTTCATAAAGGTACCTGCTTCCTTATGTTCATAAAGGTACCTGCTTCTTATGTTCATAAAGGTACCTGCTTCCTTATGGTCATAAAGGTACCTGCTTCCTTATGTTCATAAAGGTACCTGCTTCTTATGTTCATAAAGGTACATGCTTCCTTATGTTCATAAAGGTACCTGCTACCTTATGTTCATAAAGGTACCTGCTACCTTATGTTCATAAAGGTACCTGCTTCCTTATGTTCATAAAGGTACCTGCTTCCTTATGTTCATAAAGGTACCTGCTTCTTATGTTCATAAAGGTACATGCTTCCTTATGTTCATTATACCTCAGTCATGATATCTAAGAACAAATGAGGACCGTTCAGAATAGAGTAGAGTAATACAAAAGGGAATAGAATATAACATGACTGTACTTTACTACCATAATGACAGGCATGTGCTGTATTTATAATGTGCTGTCCTGACTGCTGTCCACCAGAGGGGGCTACTCACAGTGAGCACAAGGCTCTGATGAATGTGGTCAAGCTGCTGTGAGCCTGCACCAAGGCCCAGCCACCCGAACCATGGATTGTTGCTATTGGCCCTTTTCCATCACTCAGACGCGGGCAGTATAGGAGCAACATGGCAAAAACTGTAAGACGGGCCAATAGCTTCTGCCCCCAGACCATCAGGCTTCTGAACTGCCACCACTAGTCAACTACCTGCCCCCCCCCCCCAACAGACATTTACCCTGCCCCCACCCCAATGGGCATTTATTGTTGCCACATATTGTTATTTCTATTTTTATCGTTATCTATTTGTATAATTTGTATTGTTTTATTTCACTTTCCCCTGCATGTTGGTGCTCAAAAGTGTCACTGTACCCTGTAATTACATCTGCAACCCTGTACATGTGACTATTAAACTCTCTAATTGAATCTAATAATCTAGAGGTCTGTAAGAAAAGGCTGTGAGTATCCGTCTGGCTGCCTGTCTGTCTGAACACACTGTTGAGCAGGAACACGTCTCTCTTGCTTTTCAGGTAGGTGGAGAGGTTTCCGTGCCTACAGTCCTCCACTATGACCATCAGAGGCCCTGCCTTGGGGGTCCCTGATGATCTTCCTGGCCTTCCTGCGACACCTGGTGTTGTAGGTGTCCTGGAGGGCGAGCAGTGTGCACCTAATGGTGTCTTGGAGGGCGAGCAGTGTGCACCTAATGGTGTCCTGGAGGGCAAGCAGTGTGCACCTAATGGTGTCCTGGAGGGCAAGCAGTGTGCACCTAATGGTGTCCTGGAGGGCAAGCAGTGTGCACCTAATGGTGTCCTGGAGGGCGAGCATTGTGCACCTAATGGTGTCCTGGAGGGCAAGCAGTGTGCACCTAATGGTGCGTTGGGCTGAGCGTACCACTGTCTATAGTGCCTTGCGGTCCGGGGTGCTGGAGTTGCTGTACCAGGATGTGATGCAGCCCGGCAGTATCCCCTCGGGGACAGGCCGAATTTCTTCAGCATTCTGAAGTTGAACAGTCACTGTCGAGCCATCTTCACGGCGGTGTCTGTGTGGTTTGACCATCTGAGCTCTTCAGAGATGTGTACTCCGATTATGTTTTTGACCGTCTCCACGGTGGCCCCATTGAGGTTCAGGGTGTGTCCAGCCTGGTTCCTCCTGAAGTCCACAATCAGCTCCTTTGTTTTTCTGACATTGAGGGAGAGGTTGTTTACCTGACACCACACCATCATAGTGCCTACCTCCTCCGTGTAGGCCGTCTTGTCGTTGTTGGTAATCAGGCCTAATACTGTCGTGTCGTTTAGCGAATTTGATGATGTAGTTGGAACTGTGTGAGGCTACGCTATCGTAGGTATACAGGGAGTATAGGCAGGAACTGCGGATGCACTCTTGTGGGGCCCCCGTGTTGAGAATCAATGTCGATGAGGAAATGTTATCAGTGTGGAGGAGGTAATGTTGCCTACCTTCATCACCATCAGGAAGTCCAGGACTCAGTTGCACAGGGCTTTGGGTAAATCAGTGTTTCCCCTAGGATTTTTTTCAGCAGTGGTGGAACGGGTAATGACATTGCTACTAGCGTTAGCGCAATGACATGCTAGCAGTGCCATAGACTTCCAGTCATTGAACCAAAGTAGGCAACAATTTTACATGAATATAGGGGAAACACTTGGAAACACAGGTCTCCATTGATAAGACATCCTGTCTACACTGAGTATACCAAAAATTAGGAACACCTTCCTACTATTGAGTTGCGCCTCCCCACCCCCACCCTTTTGCCCTCAGAACAGCCTCAAATGATCGGGGCATGGTCCGAACAGGGTGTCAAATACGCTCCACAGGGATGCTGGCCGTTGTTGCTTCCCAAAGTTGTGTCAAATTGGCTGAATGGCCTTTGGGTGGTGGACCTTTCTTGATACACATGGGAAACTGTTGAGTGTGAAAAACCATCAGCATTGCAGTGCTTGACACAAACCGGTACGCCTGGCACCTACTATCAAATCAAATCAAATGTTATTTGTCACATACACATGGTTAGCAGATGTTAATGCGAGTGTAGCGAAATGCTTGTGCTTCTAGTTCCGACAATGCAGTAATAACCAACGAGTAATTTAACCTAACAATTTCACAACAACTACCTTATACACACAAGTGTAAAGGGATGAAGATATATGAATGAGTGATGGTACAGAACGGCATAGGCAAGATGCAGTAGATGGTATCAAGTACAGTATACAGTGTATGTGTATATATATATATATATATATATATATATATATATATATATATATATATGAGATGAGTAATGTAGGGTATGTAAACATTATATTAAGTGGCATTGTTTAAAGTGGCTAGTGATAAATTTTTACATAAATTTTTCCAATATTAAAGTGGCTGGAGTTGAGTCAGTGTCAGTGTCAGTGTGTTGGCAGCAGCCACTCAATGTTAGTGGTGGCTGTTTAACAGTCTGATGGCCTTGAGATAGAAGCTGTTTTTCAGTCTCTCGGTCCCTGCTTTGATGCACCTGAACTGACCTCGCCTTCTGGATGATAGCGGGGTGAACAGGCAGTGGCTCAGGTGGTTGTTGTCCTTGATGATCTTTATGGCCTTCCTGTAACATCGGGTGGTGTAGGTGTCCTAGAGAGCAGGTAGTTTGCCCTCTGTGATTCATTGTGCAGACCTCACTACCCTCTGGAGAGCCTTACGGTTGTGGGCGGAGCAGTTGCCGTAGCAGGCGGTGATACAGCCCGACAGGATGCTCTCGATTGTGCATCTGTAAAAGTTTGAGTGCTTTTGGTGACAAGCCGAATTTCTTCAGCCTCCTGAGGTTGAAGAGGCACTGCTGCGCCTTCTTCTCCACACTGTCTGTGTGGGTGGAGCAATTCAGTTTGTCCGTGATGTGTACGCCGAGGAACATAAAACTTACTACCCTCTCCACTACTGTCCCGTCGATGTGGATAGGGGGGTGCTCCCTCTGCTGTTTCCTGAAGTCCACGATCATCTCCTTTGTTTTGTTGACGTGGAGTGTGAGGTTATTTTCCTGACACCACACTCCAAGGGCCCTCACCTCCTCCCTGTAGGCTCGTCATTGTTGGTAAGCTCTTTGTCTAATCCGAAGGTGAGTGATCGATGTCCTGATATCCAAAAGCTCTTTGTCTAATCCGAAGGTGAGTGATCGATGTCCTGATATCCAAAAACTCTTTGTCTAATCCGAAGGTGAGTTATCGATGTCCTGATATCCAGAAGCTCTTTGTCTAATCCGAAGGTGAGTGATCGATGTCCTGATATCCAGAAGCTCTTTGTCTAATCCGAAGGTGAGTTATCGATGTCCTGATATCCAAAAGCTCTTTGTCTAATCCGAAGGTGAGTGATCGATGTCCTGATATCCAGAAGCTCTTTGTCTAATCCGAAGGTGAGTTATCGATGTCCTGATATCCAAAAGCTCTTTGTCTAATCCGAAGGTGAGTTATCGATGTCCTGATATCCAAAAGCTCTTTGTCTAATCCGAAGATGAGTTATCGATGTCCTGATATCCAAAAACTCTTTGTCTAATCCGAAGGTGAGTTATCGATGTCCTGATATCCAGAAGCTCTTTGTCTAATCCGAAGGTGAGTTATCGATGTCCTGATATCCAAAAGCTCTTTGTCTAATCCGAAGGTGAGTTATCGATGTCCTGATATCCAAAAACTCTTTGTCTAATCCGAAGGTGAGTTATCGATGTCCTGATATCCAGAAGCTCTTTGTCTAATCCGAAGGTGAGTTATCGATGTCCTGATATCCAAAAACTCTTTGTCTAATCCGAAGGTGAGTTATCGATGTCCTGATATCCAAAAACTCTTTGTCTAATCCGAAGGTGAGTTATCGATGTCCTGATATCCAAAAGCTCTTTGTCTAATCCGAAGGTGAGTTATCGATGTCCTGATATCCAGAAGCTCTTTGTCTAATCCGAAGGTGAGTTATCGATATCCTGATATCCAAAAGCTCTTTGTCTAATCCGAAGGTGAGTTATCGATGTCCTGATATCCAGAAGCTCTTTGTCTAATCTGAAGGTGAGTTATCGATGTCCTGATATCCAGAAGCTCTTTGTCTAATCCGAAGGTGAGTTATCGATGTCCTGATATCCAGAAGCTCTTTGTCTAATCTGAAGGTGAGTTATCGATGTCCTGATATCCAGAAGCTCTTTGTCTAATCCGAAGGTGAGTTATCGATGTCCTGATATCCAGAAGCTTTTTTTGCCGTAAAATACGGTTGCTACTCATTATGTGCAAAATTGGTTACAAATAAATCCACTTCCGGCACCATTCTTTAACCTGTCTCCTCCCCTTCATGTACACTGATTGAAGTGGATTTAACAAGTGATATCAATAAGGGGTCATAGCTTTCAGCTGGATTCACCTGGTCAGTTTGTAATGGAAAGAGCAGGTTTTCCTAATGTTTTGTACACTCACCACACAGACAGTGTGGTGAAGAAGACGCAACAGTGCCTCTTCAACCTCAGGAGGCTGAAGAAATTTGTCTTGGCACCTAAAACGCTCACAAACTTTTACAGATGCACAATTTAGAGCATCCTATCGGTCTGTATCACAGCCTGGTAAGGCAACGGCACCGCCCACAACTGCAGGGCTCTCCAGAGGGTGGTGCGGTCTGCCCAACGCATCACCGGGGCAAACTACCTGCCCTCCAGGACACCTACACCACCCGATGTCACAGGAAGGCCTAAAAGATCATCAAGGACAACAACCACCCGAGCCACTGCCTGTTCACCCCGCTATCATCCATTAGGCAAGGTGCATCAAAGCTGGGACCGAGAGACTGAAAAACAGCTTCTATCTCAAGGCCATCAGACTGTTAAATAGCCACCACTAGGCAGCTTCTACCAAGTTATGTAGCCCTGCACCTTAGATGCTGCTGCACTATATACATAGACTTGAAATCACTGGCCACTTAATAATGGAACACTAGTCACTTCAATAATGTTTATGTATTTTTGCTTTGCTCATCTCATATGTATATACTGTATTCTATTCTACTGTATTTTAGTCAATGGCACTCTGACATTGCTCATCCTAATATTTATATATTCCCTTATTCCATTATTTGACTTTTAGGTTCTATGTATTGCAGGTATTGTTGTGAATTGTTAGATACTACTGCACTGTTGGAGCTGGAAACACAAGCATTTCGCTACACCCGCGATAACATCTGCTAAACATGTGTATGTGACAAATAAAATGTGGATTTTTATTCATGTGGTCCTTCTATGTCATGGAAAGAGCAGGTGTTCTTAATGTTTTGAATAATCAGTGACTATGTCTATGCTGTGCATCAAGAAGGTGTCAGTGAAACACTAACAGACCTATCTCACAGCCAACTCTTATTTCCTCTTATGGATCTACAAAATTAACCTCAAGCACGCAAACACATAGACTCACTTCTGCAATCAATTTATGTTCTGTGGTATTATCTATAATAAGAGCAAGAGTGACATTATCCTCAAATCTGTAGTTCTGGTTATCTAGTTCTCTATGATTCATGTAAACACTCACAGTGCATGTTTTTAGAATCAGCTCAGTTCCATATCTGTAGATATACCTCATAGAGAGACTTGGCTTGAGTATAACTGGTGTGTGTTTGTCTGTAGTTACAGCACCATGTTGGCATGCTGGGAGGCTAACCCCTCAGCCCATCCCACCTTCACTGGCTTACTGGAATCACTGGGAGATCTGCTGGAGGCACGGGCTCAACAGGTAACAAACACATGAATGCACACACCCAGCTGTTTGTGTGTGATAAGGATGGGAAGGACTACATTTCAGTGTACACACAGACTCACCAGTCTGGGCTAAGACAGTAGGTAGAGTCCAATGGGTTGTAATTGGTCATGTTTTCATAGTGTGGTTTGTCTGTTCTAGCTACATGAACACCAGGAGCACAGCAACACTCAGGACCTTTGAGGAGCTGCCATGAAAGAGCCTGCCTGGCCCTGACGTGAGGACAAACACACCTGCCTGACCACTCCCTCTAACTACTCTATCAGTCCTTTACCCTCTCTCTAACTACTCTATCAGTCCTTTACCCCTCTCTCTAACTACTCTATCAGTCCTTTACCCCTCTCTCTAACTACTCCATCAGTCCTTTAGCATCCCTCTAACTACTCTATCAGTCCTTCATCCCTCTCTCTAACTACTCTATCAGTCCCTTACCCCTCTCTCTAACTACTCTATCAGTCCTTCATCCCTCTCTCTAACTACTCCATCAGTCCTTTACCCCTCCCTCTAACTACTCCATCAGTCCTTTCCTCGTCCCTCTAACTACTCCATCAGTCCTTTCCTCGTCCCTCTAACTACTCCATCAGTCCTTTACCATCCCTCTAAATACTCTATCACTCCTTTACCCTGCCACTTATCTCACCATCATTCCATTTTCCCTGTCTATATCACTCCATCATTCCATTTTCCCTGTCTATATCACTCCATTCCCTTTTCCCTGTCTATATCACTCCATTCCCTTTTCCCTGTCTATATCACTCCATCATTCCCTTTTCCCTGTCTATATCACTCCATCATTCCCTGTCTATATCACTCCATCATTCCCTGATGATGACCATGATGTTCCTACACACTTGTATGCTGGAAGAATGTATTCATTGGAAACTATGGATTAGTGTTTTAGCTATTTATTTACAATATGTTAACCTCATGAGATTATGTCAAGGAAGGCTGCAGAAAAATATAGGCTCAATTGCGGTCAATGATCATTAAATCAATATATGTATAGTAGCAGTCAAACGTTTGGACACCCCATCTCATTCAAAGGTTTTCCTTTATTTTTACTATTTTCTACATTGTAGAATAATAGTGAAGAAATCAAACCGATGAAATAACACATATGGAATTATGTTGTAACCAAAAAGTGTTAAACAAATCAAAATATATTTTATATAAATAGCCACCCTTTGCACACTCTTGGCATTCTCTCAACCAGCTTCATGAGGTAGTCATCTGGAATGCATTTAAATTAACAGGTTTGCCTTGTTAAAAGTTTATTTGTGGAATACATTTTTGTTAATGCATTTCATCCAATCAGTTGTGTTGGGAAAAGGTAGGGGTGGTAAACAGAAGATATTATGGCAAGGACAGCTTTTTATGGCAAGGACACATCTCAACATCAACTGTTCAGAGACTGTGTGAATCAGGCCTTCGTGTTTGAATTGCTGCAAAGAAACCACTACTAAAGGACACCAATAAGAAGAAGAGACTAGCTTGGGCAAAGAAACACAAGCAATGGACATTAGACCGGTGGAAATCTGTTTGGTCTGAGTCCAAATTTGAGATTTTTGGTTCCAGCCGCCGTGTCTTTGTGAGACACAGACTAGATGAACAGATGATCTCTGCATGTGTGGTTCCCACCGTGAAGCACGGAGGAGGAGGTGTGATTGTGTGGGGGTGCTTTGCTGGCGACACCATCGCTGATTTATTTAGAAATCAAGACACACGACCAGCATGGCTACCACAGCATTCTGCAGTGATACGCCATCCCATCTGGTTTGGGCTTAGTGGGACTTTCATCTGTTTTTCAACAGGACAATGCCCGAAAACACACCAGGCTGTGTAAGGGCTATTTGACCAATAAAGAGAGTGATGGAGTGCTGCATCAGATGACCTGGCCTCCACAATCACACAAACTCAACCCCATTGAGATGGTTTGGGATGAGTTAGACTGCAGAGTGAAGGAAAAACAGCCAACAAGTTCTCAGCATATGTGGGAACTCCTTCAAGACTGTTGGAAAAGCATTCCAGGTGCAGCTGGTTGAGAGAATACCAAGCGTGCAAAGCTGTCATATCAAGGAAAAGGGGTGGCTACTTTGAATAATCTTAAATATTTTGATTTAACACTTTGAGTTACGACATGATTCAATGATGACATAGTTTGAAGTCTTCACTATTAATCTACAATGTAGAAAATAGTAAAAAGAAAATAAACTCTTGAATGAGTAGGTGTCCAGACTTTGACTGGTGCTGAATGTCCAACCATTCCAATCTATGCAGAGCCATGGTGTAGAAGTTCTATATAACATGCATGATAGTGCAAAGAACTCAGTGGCTAACTGACACGTGAATGTATTCGAAACATTTCTAATGTTTAAGCAAAGAAGAGAGTTACCACACTCAGCAAACTGACTGACAACACAATCCTATTGTCTCACCAGCATGAACCTAGAAGACAAACACACTATGTTTTGGTATTCTTTATTAAAATACTGCTGTACACACAAATATTACAACATTTTAGTCAAACACAAGAGGGGCATAAAACATACTAAGATGGTGATGGAGGTGTGTGTGGGGGGAGAGAGGTGTGTGTGTGTGTGTGTGTGTGGGAGAGAGGCAGCAATAGTTAGTGATGCACGGGTTGACTCATAACCCGCAGTCCCCATGGTTATATCCGCAGGGCAAGGGTTTTAGGGTCCTGAAATATTGTGTGGATGAAGGGTGGGTGGGTGGATGAAGGGTGGGTGGGTGGCAGGTGGAATAAAGTGAAGGGGGGGGGGGATTTAAAAAAAAATCTGTACATGTTTAATTGTGTAACTCATATCTATAGGCTACATTGAGGTTTTTCTTTAATTAGAAAAATGAGTGTGTAAACCTAAGCTTCAGGGCCTAACTGCAGGCTCCGCGTGCCAACTAACCTAGCACAGAGGGCGCTATTTTATTTCCCAACAGTGCTGCAAAAGAATGAGGAAAGTAGGCCGTTATAGTATCAACTGGACAGCGGCTACTTTGGGTTTCTAAACTTTATTTTGTGTAATAGTGTATTTTCTAAGCCATAGAAAATAGTCAAAAGAAATATATACACACACACACACACACACACACACACACACACACACACACACACACACACACACACACACACACACACACACACCCCCCACACACACACACACACCCCACACACACACACTTCATTAGATGTTTTATTTAATTCATATGCTGGTAGAGGCTAAAATATATCCATTTATTGTTTCACATTTTGTTTTGCAAAAGGTGTCAATTTAGGCTATTGTTTCAAATTTTTTTCAGCAAAACAACTGTTCAATAGGCCAAAATATTCAATAAATTGATTAAATGTTGAAGAAAAACATCATTGTTCAATAAATGTTCAAGAGAAAAGGGAACAGTGCATTTTCTATATTAGCGGGTTAGGGTTGGATGTAGCCCTCAGATTTCCACTATCACATATAGTCGGGTTGTTGGGGGTGCGGGTGAACAAACAGCTGACCTGCGCATCACTAGCGCTAGTATTACTGGAGTGTGTGTCATGATGGTGATATGATAAACGTTGACATGTGTGGATAGTGATGGCTGTGTGTTGGTATGGGTGTGTGGAAGAGATTGGTTTAAAGATAGGGGTCTAAGCACCACATTCACCAAATATGCTTTCGGTCTTGATCATGTCACTAAAAACAGGAAACAGTACATGATTCTAACATAGCCAACTCACAGCTCACCTCATGGAGTAGGTAGAAGATGCCCCTAACAACTGACATAGGGTCCGATATGTTGTCATCCCCCTAGTAGTTCAGGTAAGACTGGATGCTAGATCTGTGCTTAGGAGCAGCACCCCCCCCCCCCCCGCACTTAAGAGTCCCGCCCACACCGATCTGACTGGATAAAGGGCGACCAATGACGGCCAAACACATTCAGTCATTGGGCCCCTGCAGCTGTCCATTGTCCTGAGAGAATTCCAAACCATCCAGAGGGTCTATTCAATAGGGTTGAATGTTGCACATAGAACTGTGATGTATAGAATAGACCTTCTCATGTGACTAGAAGTCATGATCTATATAATACATTTCTAAAACACTTTGAATGTTTCACCCTTCTGAATAGATCCTTGCTTCTGAGTGCAACAGCCCCCCCCCCCCCCTCCCCCCCTTACCAATTCTCTATCCTTCTCCCTGATGTACACTCCTTCACTACCCATTATGAATTCAAAGGCATTGGATTGGTATAAGCATGGTTTGGAGTTTCCATCATCTCTCTTATGCCAATCCATTATTTTTAAAGCCATGAGAGGGTGTGAATGAGAGCACACTTCAGGGGGAAAAACCCAGGGGACCTCCGGAAGGGGTCAAAGGTGAAAGGTGACTCCTGGTCTTCGCTGCTCGGTGTCTCCAGCACGTTTTGTGTCACATGATCTTAAAAAGGTCAAATAAAAAAAGACATTTTCTTAAAATGATTCAAAACCCCTTCCTACAATCCACTTCGCCCCATTGCCCAGTTCCTTGCCCCCCACCCCCCAAATTGGTCCACAGAAAAACATTTGTGTTGAGGCAGAAAGACTGTCCCTTCCATGTCCCATCATGCATCACTGCACAACAGCAGAGTAAAGTGAGAAGAACCATCTGGAAAGAATCATCACAAAAAGCATAACGTATTCTCAAATGAAGAGGTCACCAGGGACCCTTCAGGAGAGGGAGAAAGACTGAGGGAGGGCCCTTCAGGGGAGGGAGAAAGAGGGACCCTTCAGGGGAGGGAGAAAGAGGGACCCTTCAGGGGAGGGAGAAAGAGGGACCCTTCAGGGGAGGGAGAAAGAGGGAGGGAGGCAGCAAAGAAAATAATTGAGGCAGAACTGGCTCCATTCTCTAGTTATGCCCAATCCATGGGTTCTACCCCAGAGCTGACAAAACAGTTCCATCCCGAGTTCATAATTTGTGTCACAACATTTTCCACAATAGTGTCCATCATTGAGCAATAAAGGAGGGGCTGCCTGGCCTGCCTGACTCTGCTCTAACAAACACAACACACCCCTCAATGGTCTGTTTCAGAGTCCCCATCCCAACCCACAGCCTACTCCAAAACTCAGTGGGTTGTCCTTTCTGAGTGGGAACCGACAACTAAGGCTGACTTGGACCGGCCCATTTCATGAATGGGTTCTTTGACCACCCCCTTAGAAAGCATCCAGTGGTCTGTCCCGTCTCTTAATGTGTTGGTATGAAGGGGTGTGGTCTCCAGCAGAGACACGCAGTAGAAAGCCTGATTTCTATTCAGTTCTCAGTCTGTGTCGGTGTGTGTCTGTGACTTCAGCTCTGTCTGGAGGTGCATCTCGTAGGCCACTCACACATTCATTAAAAGTCAAATAGTGAATCCTCCACAGAAAAAAAGCAGGAAAAAGTTCAATACCACGTGGTTGGTTTATTTTTTTAGTATCCGTTTTGTTCCCCAGTTCTAAAGTAAAATAATGCAGTGTTCATCATCCTTGTTGTCATCGTCACAGCTTCCGTTTCTGTCCACTATTTGTAGTGGCAGCTGCTGGGTTTTTAGGAAAACAACAAAAAAATGATCCTGGTTGCTAAGACAGTGTATGTGACTGATCCAGCAAGTCCCGCCCCCTCTGATGATGCCATCACTATGCGCCTGGTCCTCCGATGTAGTGCAATAATGTGCTTTCAGGTTCAGGGTTCAGGCAGTCCCACCCCGCTGCCTGTGTGTGGGGGGCGGCAGGGGCGCTACAGGGGGCCAGTGGCAGCCGCCTGCTGCAACTCCTGGAAGGTACTGTCGAAGCAGCGCTTCAGGTCTGAGTAGGTCACCACCAGAACACTCTTCTCATCACGAGATACCAGGTTTATCTTCTCAGGCACGCCCGCGTCCAGCTACACAGAGAGACGGGAGAGAGAGAGATAAGTACTGCTAGTCCAGCTACACAGAGAGACAAGAGAGAGAAATAAGTACTGCTAGACTGGTAGTCCAGCTGCACAGAGAGACAAGAGAGAGAAATAAGTTCTGCTAGACTGGTAGTCCAGCTACACAGAGAGACAAGAGAGAGAAATAAGTTCTGCTAGACTGGTAGTCCAGCTACACAGAGAGACAAGAGAGAGAAATAAGTTCTGCTAGACTGGTAGTCCAGCTACACAGAGAAATAAGTACTGCTAGACTGGTAGTCCAGCTACACAGAGAGACAAGAGAGAGAAATAAGTTCTGCTAGACTGGTAGTCCAGCTACACAGAGAGACAAGAGAGAGAAATAAGTTCTGCTAGACTGGTAGTCCAGCTACACAGAGAAATAAGTACTGCTAGACTGGTAGTCCAGCTACACAGAGAGACAAGAGAGAGAAATACATTCTGCTAGACTGGTAGTCCAGCTACACAGAGAGAGAAATAAGTTCTGCTAGACTGGTAGTCCAGCTACACAGATAAATAAGTACTGCTAGACTGGTAGTCCAGCTACACAGAGAAATAAGTACTGCTAGACTGGTAGTCCAGCTACACAGAGAGACAAGAGAGAGAAATAAGTTCTGCTAGACTGGTAGTCCAGCTACACAGAGAAATAAGTACTGCTAGACTGGTAGTCCAGCTACACAGAGAAATAAGTACTGCTAGACTGGTAGTCCAGCTACACAGAGAGACAAGAGACAAGAGAGAGAAATAAGTACTGCTAGACTGGTAGTCCAGCTACACAGAGAGACGGGAGAGAGAGAGAGATAAGTACTGCTACACTGGTAGTCCAGCTACACAGAGAGAGACCAGAGACAGAGAGAGAAAAGTACTGCTAGATTGGCAGTCCAGCTACACAGCGAAATAAGTACTGCTAGACTGGTAGTCCAGCTACACAGAAAGAAGGGAGAGAGAGAGACAGATAAGTACTCCTAGACTGGTAGTCCAGCTACACAGAGAGAAGAGAGAGACAGATAAGTACTCCTAGACTGATAGTCCAGCTACACAGAGAGACGGGAGACAGAAAGCGATAAGTACTGCTAGACTGGTGGTCCAGCTACACAGAGAGACGGGAGACAGAGAGCGATAAGTACTGCTAGACTGGTAGTCCAGCTACACAGAGAGATGGGAGAGGAGGTTGAGAGGTGGGTGAGGAGAAGAGGGAGGGTGGGTGGGGAGTGTGTGAGTGATTGAAGCAGAGGGAGGGAAATTGGAGGGAGAGGAGAAGAGGAGAACAAGTGGGTGAGTGGTGAGGAGGTGTGGGAGAGGAGGGTGACTAGAAGTGGGTGAGGAGAAGAGGGTGAGTGGAAAAGAGGGATGAGGATGGAGAGTGAGAAGAGGATGAGTGGAGAGGAGGATGGATGGAGAGTGATGAGAGGATGGTGGAAAGTGAGGAGAAGAGGGTGAATGGAGAGGAGAAGAGGGTGAATGGAGAGGAGAAGAAGAGGGTGAGTGGAGTGAGGAGAAGAAGAGGGTGAGTGGAGTGAGGAGAAGAAGAGGGTGAGTGGAGTGAGGAGAAGAAGAGGGTGAGTGGAGTGAGGAGAAGAAGAGGGTGAGTGGAGAGTGAGGAGAGGACGGAGGGTGAGTGGAGAGTGAGGAGAGGACGGAGGGTGAGTGGAGAGTGAGGAGAGGACGGAGGGTGAGGAGAAGAGTGTGAGAGGAGCGTGAGTGAAGAGGAGTGAGGAGGGAGGGTGAGTGGAGAAGAAGGTGAGAGGAGGGTGAGTGGACAGTGAGGAGAGGACAGAGGGTGAGTGGAGAGAAGAGTGTGAGTGAGGGAGGCTGAGTGCAGAGGAGGGAGGGTGAGTGGAGAGGACAGAGGGTGAGTGAGTGGAGAGTGAGGGAGGGTGAGAGGAGGAAGAGAGGGTGAGTGAGAGGAGCGTGAGTGAGTGCAGAAGAGGGAGGGTGAGTGTGTGAGTGGAGAGGAGGGAGGGAGGGTGAGTGGAGTGTGTGTGTGTGTGTGAGTGAGAAGGCACAAGGGAGAAGGGAATGAAAGGGAAATGAGAGAAGAGAATGAGAAAAGAGATGAGGGATGGGTGACGAGAAAGAGCACTGAGTAAAAGACAGAAAGAAGGGTGAGAACGACCCAGAGAAGAGAGAGGCAGAAAGAGAGAAACACAGGAAGAGAAGCAGGAGGAGGCGGCATACTTTGTTGAGGCAGGAGACGATGTGGCTGAGGTCTATCCAGGGGGTCCCAGACTCCGTCACCTGGTGGAACAGGTGGTCTCTGAACAGTTTCAGCAGGTACCGGTCCCCCGTTTCCGACCACGTACGGTCCTTCTGAAACCTGGCACACAGAGAGACACAGAGAGAGACAAAGTTAGACACCAACAAGTGAAGAGAGCTTGTAGAAGTGTAAAATGAAGGGAGAGTCAATTGGTCGATGTGAAACATTTACTTCAGAGTGATACAGTACTTACTCTGGCCTCTCGTTGATGGTGCCCAGTTTAGCCAACAGACGGAAGAGACGACCATTCTGAACCTCCTACAACAGATATAAAACAACTTGATTCGTCAAATATCATACTCCTAGAACCACAACACAACGGGTCAAATGAACCATTGATGTTAAGTCCAAAATGTATTATTTTCAACTGGAAGAGGTGTTTGTCTGTGTGAACTGTAGGTGGTATTATTATTTATACACCGAGTACAAAACATTCCTAATATCAAGATGCACCCTCCCTTTCTGCCCTCAAAACAACTTCAAGTTGTCAGGGCATAATCCACGGCCTAAAAGTCCTTCTTTAACCCATCTCCTCCCCTTCCTCTACACCGATTGAAGTGGATTTAACAAGTGACCTCAATAAAGGATCATAGCTTTCACCTGGATTCACCTGGTCAGTTTGTAATGGAAAGAGCAGGTGTTCCTAATGTTTTGTACACTCAGTGTATATTACTTTACTGGAGTTAAACAGGCCATCTGTAATACATTTTTGGACTTAAATGAAACGGTATATACCCATTGATTCTTGAAGAATATAAAGTATAAATATAGCCTCAATATTTTGATCAAATCTTTATGGCTCAGTTGGTAGAGCATGGCATTTGTAACACCAGGATAGTGGGTTCGATTCCTGGGACCACCCATATGTAAAATGGTTTTTATATTTTGAACTGCAGATTGTTCCTTTAAATAAGTCACCATCAAGGCAAACCCACAGAGAGCATGAACACACACACACACCATTTCCTGTTGGTAACACAATTCGACACAGTGGTGCTTATCTGTGTTGTATGTAAGGAAGGAGAAGTATGTGTAAAAGCATGAAGGTTAATGTGGATAAAAATACTACCAGAAACCCATCTGAACAGGAACCCCACACCAAGGGAGTAACATGACTCTCGCACATACACAACTCATAGACTGAAAGGTGGCATTTCCTGTTTGATGCTAAAGATGGCAGCAGAACCGCTCACACAGGACATACTCACTCCTCTCTTCCCTGATACAAGCACCAAAACAAAACTGAAGGGGGGTGGGGGGGGCAGAAGAGGAAAGCAGAAGCTGTAGAGTGGACAGAGGGACCACAGCCCACCCCCTGTATCTCCACCCCCTGTATCTTCACACCACTCTCCTTCCTCACCCTCGCCACCTTCCCTTCTACAGAGCAGAGGTCACAAAAACACACACAGCCTTTTGATGCGTATGTGAGTAAAGTACATGACGGGGGAAAAGAGTGTCACGACAGGCCTGATGGAAACATGTCAACAATACTAAATATGCTTGACAAGGTGGGATCTCTACGTCAGTCAAATTAATTATGCAAGAAATGGTGGGGGAATTGCCTGTATGAACAAATATTGATTTGATAACTAACCATCATATCGAAGTCAACTTGGAGTCACACGATGACATGGTGTGTGGCCCTCCCACTACAACTCAGAAAACCATTCCGTTTATTAGGCTTCTGATTAACTTCACAGGGTGGGGAAGGCTTGATGCTCCTTCCCAATAAATATCCAGGGTCCTACTCTGGTGGCATGATGATCGATGCTTGGCTGCCATTTCACAGAATAATACTATTTTGTCCATAACAATCTCATCATGTAGGTAGTCTACCTTCACTGTATCTGCCAGCTGTTGGCTAGAGCACACATACCAACACCAGAGTGGGCACATTTGCTATATAAATGCAACATTTATGACAAAACCCATCTGTAAAGTAGAAAATTAGATGGAAATCCATTTAACTTGCAAGAATTTAAGTGCAAAAGTTATTTGAAATGCATCCTCATGCACAGCCTTTTATCATCAACAAGTCAATTTGATGGAAGCATCTCTGGTGGGAAAATTAGCATATTGTGTGTGTATGCAGATTTGATAATATTCACATGAAAATCTGTCACCAATTGGATGAAAACTTAGCTACTGTTGAACTCCATGACCCAACAGTGTGTGTACCTTGGCAAGGTCCTCCTCGATGACATCATTCCTCATCTGTGATGCGTCCAGCTGTGTGTAGAAGCGAGCTCCGATCATAGGCATGATGTCATTGACGCTTCGCAGCCTTGACTGCTCTGTCAGCAGATACCTACAACACAGACAGCATTACTTCAGTCAGTCCAAACTAACAACGCAAGAGCGTCAAACTCAATTCCTGGAGGGTCACGTCTGAGGCTCTTGTTCTCGTCTTTCAATTAGTGTCCAATTAAGACCAAAAAAACAGGTGAGGGCACTTCCTTACTCAGTAGTGACCTTTAATTCATCAATCAAGTGGAAAGGAAGAGTGAAAACCTGCAGACACTCGGCCCTTGAGGACTGGAGTTGGACATGATGCCATATGTGAGTGTTTGTTGCAGATGCGTGAGCAGTTGATTAACACCAGCTTCATAGCCTTGTGCAGGTTCTGTCTGTGGGTGTCTTACAGGATGAGGTTCTTGAGGTCTGATGAGTAGTTGATTGACACTAGCTCCATGGCCTTCTGCAGGTTCTCTCTCTGAATGCCAGCCAGAGAGTTACAGGCCAGGGCCAACACCACCTTGCCCAGGGATATCAGGTCCGCTTGCTACACACACGAGAAACGGGTTAACAAAAACACACACTACAGGGAGGGGCCAACTCAACCATTTCAAAGAATATCAGGTCAACATCTCATAAAACAATATGTTACATACAGCAGTTTATTAAAGGGACAATGAGTGAGGTCTGCTTCATGTTTACATTTTTGCCATCGAAAGAATACTGGTATCGTCCCAGCCCAACATAACACCAGTCATCACTACACTAGCAGTCTACCATATTCACATAACACCAGTCATCACTACACTAGCAGTCTACCATATTCACATAACACCAGTCATCACTACACTAGCAGTCTACCATATTCACATAACACCAGTCATCACTACACTAGCAGTCTACCATATTCACTCAACACCAGTCATCACTACACTAGCAGTCTACCATATTCACTCAACACCAGTGATCACTACACTAGCAGTCTACCATATTCACTCAACACCAGTCATCACTACACTAGCAGTCTACCATATTCACATAACACCAGTGATCACTACACTAGCAGTCTACCATATTCACTCAACTGATGTCATCACTTACCTGCATGGCATCTATACATTGAATTGCTTACTATCATGTACAGGCTACACGCAACCTCTTGCCGCAGCTAGTGTAGACAATGTCCAATCTCACATTTTGATCTCCAAACTAGCTGTGTGGCAGTGGCAGATGCTAAAATAGAAACTGTGGCTAACAAAATGGCTGATACAATGTGGCCACTAAAGTACTTGACAAAATACAAATTTCCGGTTTGAATGGGAATACCAGGAAGGAAAATTGACACACACACACACACACACACACACGAACAGGGTACAGAACAGAACCATGTGTCCATCTGAATCAGAACTAGGCTATGTTCTGCCAGACTGACAGAGAGGGAGGTTACTGTACCTGGTACTGTGGCATGAGGGTCACATGGTTGGTCTGACTGTTGTCAAACGTTAAGACATCAAACACCCCTACACAGTTCACCCGTAACCTGCAGGGACAAACGGCATGGTGAGCTGTGTGTGTGCGTGTGTGGGGGGCGTGTGTGTGTGTGTGTGTGTGGGGGGGGGGGGTTGTTTCTCCACATTCTGCAGTCTGAAAAAAGGAAGCCAGGACTAATACAGAGCTTCTGCTTTCACTGTTCCTCTACAGGAAATAAGCCACCAGATAAGCATCAGGGGGCTGCAGACACAATGGTTTATACACAGTTCCCTAGCAGGGAACTTTACGTAGCTTGCCCACAATCAAGCAATGCAAAAATGGTGGGAATTCAGGACTAACACAGAGACAGCAGCTGCAACATTGAACTGGTTCGAGGTAGTTATCAGTTTCTGACCACACTGCGTCACATTAAAAATGTGTGCATGTGTGTGTGTGCCTGCAAGGTGTGTGTGTGTCTACCTGGTCTTGCCGGTGATAAGGATCTTGCTGGGGTCCATGACCCTGCAGGCCAGGCCAGCAGTGTGGATGGTTCTGAGAGCTGAGCTCAGCTGGACGATGTAGGCCCAGATCAGAGACTCAGGAAGCAGACCAGCATGCTGCCGGGGTGGTGGGGGCTCGTGCTGTCCTACAGGGGGGCACCAGACTCACACGGTTAGAAACAAAAAGGATAGACTTTCTAGGCCAGTGTTGTTTATTTAACCAGGCAAGTCAGAAGAACAAATTCTTATTTACAATGACAGCCTACACCGGACAAACGCGTACAATGCTGGATCAATTGTGCACCACCCTATGGGACTCCCAATCACGGCCGGCTGTGATACAGCCTGGATTCGAACCAGGGTGTCTGTAGTGACGCCTCAAGCACTAAGATGTAGTGCCTTAGACCGCTGCACCACTTGGGAACCAAATGTCAAGACACGTAGTCACAGACATACAACACACACACAATGAACACTTGAGAGAGGTGTTAGTGTGATATAGAGTAGTAATTACAATGGTGGTCAGAGAGGCTGAGAGGCTCTGCTTCCTCTGGGCTTGCCTAGTAGCTATAGCACCTGTCTCAGGATCAGTTTCAGCCACAGCTTCCCCCCCCCCCCACCCCAACTACAGCATGAGCACACCAGCAACCACACACACACACAACATCCCTACTATCACACAGACCAGCAACTGTCAGTGCTGGCACCACAAACATCCACCCCCTACACCCCTTTACCACACTCACAGAGACACCGTTAGCACCGGTCACCTCACAGAGAACCCCGTTAGCACCGGTCACCTCACAGAGAACCCCGTTAGCACCGGTCACCTCACAGAGAACCCCGTTAGCACCGGTCACCTCACAGAGAACCCCGTTAGCACCGGTCACCTCACAGAGAACCCCGTTAGCACCGGTCACCTCACAGAGAACCCCGTTAGCACCGGTCACCTCACAGAGAACCCCGTTAGCACCGGTCACCTCACAGAGACACCGTTAGCACCGGTCACCTCACAGAGACACCGTTAGCACCGGTCACCTCACAGAGACACCGTTAGCACCGGTCACCTCACAGAGACACCGTTAGCACCGGTCACCTCACAGAGACACCGTTAGCACCGGTCACCTCACAGAGACACCGTTAGCACCGGTCACCTCACAGAGACACCGTTAGCACCGGTCACCTCACAGAGACACCGTTAGCACCGGTCACCTCACAGAGAACCCCGTTAGCACCGGTCACCTCACAGAGACACCGTTAGCACCGGTCACCTCACAGAGAACCCCGTTAGCACCGGTCACCTCACAGAGAACCCCGTTAGCACCGGTCACCTCACAGAGACACCGTTAGCACCGGTCACCTCACAGAGAACCCGTTAGCACCGGTCACCTCACAGAGAACCCGTTAGCACCGGTCACCTCAGAGACACCGTTATCACCGGTCACCTCACAGAGACACCGCTAGCACCGGTCACCTCACAGAGAACCCGTTAGCACCGGTCACCTCACAGAGACACCATGGAGAGAGCACGTTGGGGTCAGTACGAGAGAGGTGGAGGGGGGACGTTGGGGTCAGTACAAGAGAGGTGGAGGGGGGACGTTGGGGTCAGTACAAGAGAGGTGGAGGGGGACGTTGGGGTCAGTATGAGAGAGGTGGAAGGGGGAATGCATTGGGGCCAGTATGAGAGTGGTAGAGGGGGGACGTTGGGGTCAGTATGAGAGAGGTGGAGGGCGTACGTTGGGGTCAGTATGAGAGGTGGAGGGCGTACGTTGGGGTCAGTATGAGAGGTGGAGGGCGTACGTTGGGGTCAGTATGAGAGGTGGAGGGCGTACGTTGGGGTCAGTATGAGAGAGGTGGAGGGCGTACGTTGGGGTCAGTATGAGAGAGGTGGAGGGCGTGCGTTGGGGTCAGTATGAGAGAGGTGGAGGGCGTACGTTGGGGTCAGTATGAGAGAGGTGGAGGGCGTACGTTGGGGTCAGTATGAGAGAGGTGGAGGGCGTACGTTGGGGTCAGTATGAGAGAGGTGGAGGGCGTACGTTGGGGTCAGTATGAGAGCGATGGAGGGCGTACGTTGGGGTCAGTATGAGAGCGGTGGAGGGCGTACGTTGGGGTCAGTATGAGAGTGGTGGAGGGCGTACGTTGGGGTCAGTATGAGAGTGGTGGAGGGCGTACGTTGGGGTCAGTATGAGAGAGGTGGAGGGCGTACGTTGGGGTCAGTATGAGAGAGGTGGAGGGGGTACGTTGGGGTCAGTATGAGAGAGGTGGAGGGGGTAAGTTGGGGTCAGTATGAGAGAGGTGGAGGGGGTACGTTGGGGTCAGTATGAAAGAGGTGGAAAAAGACTCACCCCACTTCCTCTTGGTGAAGTAGGAGTCGGCAGTTGGGTCGTTGAAGTGCCTGCTAAACATGGTTTCTGCCCCCGCATGGAAGTCATAGGAAAACACCAACGCTGAGAGAGAAACAGGAGGTTAGTGTGGGGTTATGAATCAAACATACACTGAAACAAAAACCAATGGAAACACACTTAGAGACCCCCCCACACACACACACACACACACAACTCACAGTGGTCTCCAAAGGCCTTGGTGGTGAAGACCTCCCTCAGGGTAACAGAGTTGGAGTGCTGGATCTTCTTCCACATGTCCACCAGCATCATACACTTGGTGTTCACCAGCCTGAAACCTAGACACACACACAGGAAGGACATTTAGAGAACATGACCACTCAGGAATCATTTTATTTTCAATCAAGGCTGATCATTTAAAACCCCAAGGACACGAAGGCAAAGTGTGTGTGTGTGTGTGTGTGGTCTCACCATGTACCCTCCTCAGGCAGTAAGGCAGGTCGTCCTTGCTGTTGACGGCCTTGTAGCAGGAAGTGATGTAGCTGAAGTTGCTGGTCTTCTGCAGGCGGTTGGGAGGGGGGACAGGCTCCAGGGGAAACAGGCTGTGGTAGCTATCCACCTCAGAGGGAACACCTGGGACAGGGATACACATCATGAGAACACACGTACACGGAGTGGACAAAACATTACAAACACCTGCTCTTTCCTTGACAGACTGATCAGCTGAAACCTATCATCCCTTATTGATGTCACTTGTCATCTACAAGTGTAGATGAAGGGGAGGAGACAGATTAAATAAGGAGTTTTAAGCCTTGAGACAATTGAGACATGGATTGTGTATGTGTGTCATTCAGAGGGTGAATGGACAAGACAAAAGATTTAAGTGCCATTGAACTGTGGGAAGCAATGAGTCAACATGGGCCAGCATCCCTGTGGAACGCTTGATACCTTGTAGAGTCCCTGCCCTGACAAATTAAGGCTGTTCTGAGGGCAAAGGGGGGTGTACACAGCGTATATACACCAACACACAATGTCTACATCAAATACATCAGTTGACACTCATCTTCATCTTAAGTTGATAGTTGAACAACTTGACAATGTTCTATAAACCAACCAGTGTGACTATGTGTGTGTGTGTGTAAACTGTCGTCAGGAATCCTACAGACAGAGACACGACTCAGCTGCGAGTCTCACTTTCAGCCAGCAAGGAAACTCCTCATCGACCGCAACAGAAGCTACACAACCATACCGTCAGAACAAATTTCAACTGTCCAACAATGACCACAACGTCAGAACCCATATCAACTGTCCACAATGACCACAACTCCAATAATAGCCCCTCCACTACCTCTATTCAGCCAATCAGGGAAGGAATGCTTTACCGGTGTTCTCTGACTGGTCGATCTGAGCCATGGTGATTAGATGTCTGTTTATCAGCTCCTACAGGGAACCATAGGAAATGACATCAGAGATCAACACTGACATCACAGTATGATTGGAGGATTAGAACAGAGCCAGACAAACAGAACCAGGTAGATGAGAGAGAAAGAGTCAAACATGGAGACAGGGCAAAAAAGAGGAGGGACCAAAAGGGAAACAGAAAGTTGGTTTCAGACAGGAAGAACCAGGGGGGTGAAGAGATCAACACTGACATCACAGTATGATTGGAGGATTAGAACAGAGCCAGACAAACAGAACCAGGTAGATGAGAGAGAAAGAGTCAAACATGGAGAGAGAGGGATACTGACATATTAGAGACGGGGGGGGGAGTACCTGTCGGAGTTCATCAGCCATGAAGAAGGACGGAGCGTTGGCTTTGGGCTGCATGTAGGCTACGTGGGGAGCAGTGGGGGGGTAGATGTGGTAGGTAGGAAACACCTGCACAAAAACACATTTAACGACTGTACTTCCTATTGATGGAGAAATCATAACCGACAGTCCACTGATGATAATGAGGAATTTATTTTCAATGCCGTCAGTAAAGGCAACTAAATGGAACGTACCATCCCGGCCATGGGAGCGGGGGTGTTGTCGGTGTAGAAGTAGGTGGTCCCCCCCACTGTCTCCTTCTGGATGATGTGGGCCCCCTGGTCAGACACACTGGTGGGCACCATGTAGTTAGCCGGATTGGGGTTGTTGGGGTTGGGGGTGTGGCTGCGCCGGCGAGGTGCAGGGGAGGTGTGGGGGGTGATTTTGGGGGAGTGGAGGGGGGAGGACCCTGCAGAAAGAGACATCCCTGTGGAGAGGGGGGGATACCAGAGAGGACATTGGTTAAGCAGAGGTACAGAGTTCATTGGGGTGGCTCCAATCATTGTTCTAATGGGTGACTGACTATGGTGGAATTCATCATGCTGGGGATTTACTTGAATAATACATTGTCTGTTGTTTTTTCTAGAGCATCTCCATTGTATGGAGTCCATTCACCTGTTTGCCAGGAGAACAATGGGAAGTAACATCATTAGAGAACCTCTGCAAACTCACTCAACCTGACATATCCACGATATGGTGCAAAAAGAGAGCAGGGCTGAAAGCAATACAACCCCTTGGTTGGTGGGTTCTAAGTCAGAGAATGAAGTGGTTTCTGTAGTGGATGGCTCACCGGGTGCTAGGGCAGCGGCGGTGGAGCTGCTGAGGCTGGGGTGGGGGAAGAGGGGCAAGGGGAAGGCTGGAACACTGGACTGGACCATAGTGGCCATGCGGGGAACCCCCTTAGGGATGAACTCATTGGCTGTAGGGTTGGGAGCCTGGGAGAGCGAGCGAGAGGGAGCGTGAGAGAGAAAGAGCGAGAGATGCATGATATTAGAATTAGATTAAGTTGTTCTGCTTCATCAGAGATTGTATTAGTATAATGTTTGTTTCCTTGTAAGCAGCTTTGGCTTCATCGTATACTGGAAAACATACATTTCTCTATGAATTTATTTGGACAGTGAAGCGCAATTTACCAGTCTAAAAATCAGCTGGTTTGCGCTGAGGTGGGAGAGGTGGGAGAAATATGCCAATTTCAGTGAATGCAACTAGGGATATTTAAGACCGATCAAAGCTGGTTTTAGCGGTAATGCAATTGGTTATGGCATCGATTTTGCCATGAATCGTGAACAATGATGAGCGAGAAAGCTGCAGATGCACAAAGATCATGCCCCCAAAACATACTAACCTCTCCCCATTACCAATAACAAGGGAGGTTAGCATTTTTGGCGGGCGTATGATATGCCTCTCTCACTCATCATTACTCACAATTCATTCATGATAATCTGTAATATTGGTAGCATCCACATTAATGTAGAAGTGTTCAGAAACGTTCTATTATTATTTACAATAAAAGTGACTTCAAAATGACAATACATTATTTCTATTGGGCACAACATAATCCGAAACATAACCAAAACAAACTGCAAATGCATCCAACAAGTTTGAAGAGTCACAAGCTTGATGTCGTCATTGCGTGCTAAGAATATGGGAACAAATACTAAACTTGACAAAATTGAATACACTATAAATGACATTTCTCCAAATACCTATGACACCTCCATTTCTAAATATAAACAAAACATGAAAACACACTCAAATAAAAAGGTGTTTTTTTGTAATCTTGCCTCATAACATTTGATCTCAAATCCAAAATGCTCGAGTACAGAGCCAAATTAAAAGTTTTAGCTTCACTGTCCAAATAAATACATAGGGGAGTGTATAAAACAACCAACAGACAGGATGACATTAGCTAGAGAAAACATACAACACAACCACCACGGATGGGTTTAGGTTGAACTATTTTCCACAGTAGGCCCTAAAAAAACACAATAAACGCCTCAAAATCCAACTATTACCCGTGGTTGATAACCGCACCAGGACCCAGGGTAGTGGTGCTCTTACCTTTCTCCTTTGTGATATGCTCAGAGCACCAAAGTCACTGAAGAGTGAGGACATGGGAGAACTAACTGGATCAGGAAGAGGACATAGAGGAAGAGGGAATGAAGACTGTGTTGTCCACGGAGAGTTTTCCATCGACCCACAACTCTGACCTGGTCCAACTGCCAGGGTTCCATGGAATAGATCTGTCAGTGATGCCATGGGTGTTCCAATCAAAGAGTTAGAAACTACTTAAATGATAATTCTACAGTTATTAGTGTCAATGATCTGATACATAAAGTGTTCTGTAGGTGCTGGGTTCTAACTTCTTACCGTGAGCGCTGTGGCTAAAGTTCTTTTCACCATCATCAAGGAGACTGGGAGAACTGCTGCTGCTGCTGCTGCTGGTCATTCTCTACAAAACAATCACAAACAAAACACAGATGCTTAAAAGTGTACTCTCTTAGTTAGCTAACATATCCTAGCAAAGCAAACAACCCTGATTATCTTAAAAGGTACTAGTCTGTAGCAAAATAATTCCCATTAGTATCTGCATCACTGGCTGATTGTCTTGGAATTGTGCTTAGGTGTATAAATCTGGTTCAAATTACAGATGAAATAGCCTACATACGTGTAACAATTGAAATAAACAAGTACCTAGGCCTACGCAATTAATTGTCTTTGCACCAGTACTGAACCAGACTTTCTGATTAACATACAAGAAGAACACCTTTTCCACATTAGCACTATCATTCAGTAATTGACCCATATTTCCTCATTTACCGTAGATCTAAAGCTGGTACCGGAACACTTGAGTGCATCTGTTCAGTCAGTACTATATAGTTTCATTTGGAGGCTGGTCATACCTGCATCATTGAGTATTTAGACTCTGCGGGGCTCCCGAAGCCGTTGACCCCAATAAAGCTGCTGCTGAAGTAGGAGTTGGTCAGATTAGCATCAGTCCCACCCTCCATACCAGGGACTGCAGAGGACAAGGATGAGGGGTTCAGAATCAGACATCCCTTCTACTACACAGGCACAAGATCTGGATGGTCCTGGTAAATGTCCTATTCAATGTTTGGAAAACATTATGGAGACTGAGACAAGCGATGCCAAACAGACTGTCAGCCTAATGTATTGTTTGGCCAGTTGCTGGTCGAAAACATCTCAATTAAAGAACAGCTCACTTTCTCCCTTAAAGAGTCAACAAGAATCTCATTCATTAAATGGCTGTGTGAAGCAAAATGCACGTAATGCACAAAAGTCGTTTAACTAATGTTGACTGTCTTCATTTGCAGGACTGGTCCGTTACAGATGAGTAGCCAATCAGCAAGCTTCTTGAGAAGATGTAAACACTTAAACTATATCCAGTCAGCTAGCTAGCCAACGTGTGTGCAAAATGATAATATCCACGTTGCAATCAAACGTGTCATTGTGCATAGTTCAATTATATCGCATACAGCTATTTGGTGGTTGCAATATGTTGCTAGTTAATTATGCTAACTAGCTACTAAATAAAGGGACTTCATAACACTGCAGCAGCTGTTTTGGGTTAGCATGTAAGCTAGCAAGCCATCCTCATGCATGAAGACAAGAATGATAAAATATCTCGCTTCCAAACTATTCCACATTAACTAGCGCGTTAACGTAGCTATTGCAAGTGTTGTGTAAACGTTAATTTGCCACAAATTGATTTTGCAAGAGTTGATTATGGCTAGGCTAAGTTGTTTAGCCATAGTTTGATAGTTAACAAGTTAGCCAATGATTGTCTGAATTTTCCCACTCATGTCTTGAAGCGGTCAAATACAAAATACTGAATTGTCTCAGTTAGCTAAATGCATTATTTGAAGGAGCTCAAGCGTCGACGCTGGATGAAAACTTTAGTGCTCCGACACTTTAATTAGGTATGCTTGATTGTGTAGCTTGAAAAACACGTTTTGGGGGCAGGGGCCTCAAAGAATCCCCGGGCTCAATTTTAACAAAGCCACTCACACGCCCCAAAACCAACAACCACCGATGAGGATGTGCTAGGCCCTGTCGTGTCGAACATGGGGCAACCAGACCAAGCATACTCACTGGTTAACAGCTGTCCATCCAGAGCCGTGCCTGCAGACCCAAGAGAGTCGCTCTTTTTGGTGACGGTCGGCACCCCTACCGGGCAGGCCGGGGGTGCACTAAGCGGATACCCCGCTGCCGTCACGGCTCCTCCTGACATGGATAAAGGGACAGGGCTTCCTCCACCATGAAGAGACATGTTTGCCATGGACGGTTCCTCGTGCAAAAACTGACACTCGTCCCCATAAAAGCAAGTCTTGTCCTTTGCGTAGTATCGGCAGAACTTCACCTTGACGCAGGGAATTCCGACACCCCCGAGCGGAGCAGCTGAAGCTGGGAGTCCACTGTTCATGGCACCGCTGCTGCCGCCGGAAAATATTCGAACATAGAGAGACGTCGATTGCTAGTTAGCTTGCTCTCGAGCTGGGTTAGATTAATGTAAATGCAAAGCGATATGCAACAGCAAATATGATTCGTCCAAACCTAAAATTACATCACTCACATATACGTCTAGATGATAAGGACATCGCGTTTGATAAATCCTGGTCGTTTTTGTCGCTACCCATGTAGCTGGCCTAGCTAGTAGCTAGCCTGTTGTTGAGCCTCGTTCACCCTTGTTGTTGTTGTTTTCTGCTCTCTGGCTACTCCGCTAAGAACCAGCTAGCATAGCATTGCATTGTGGGTAGCTTGCTACAAAGCAAAGTGTGTAATCATTAGTCCAAACAGTTGCAAAACGTTTCATTTTTGAAACGAAAACAACCGTTTCTATTAGACAAATTCAGCCCCATTTCGTTCCGTTTAAGAAATGGTTAGCAACAGGTTCGGCGTAATGAATACGCCCCAGTGACATGTGAAGCGGCTTTGACTGAGGGACAGCTTTTTTGTCTGTGTACAGAAACAACGATTTCCTATACAGAAATATGTTAGTTTGTCACCATACCCAATCGTTGTATAGAATATACAGTCATGAAAGTGCAAGTGACGTGTGATATTAAACCTCTGTGATGTAGTAAATCACTGATGTCACAGAAAAGGCTAAATGTCATGTCACATTGTAGCAAGCCAACATTTAGGGCTGTTTGTTACATTGTAGCAGGCACTACACAGTATTCCTTTTCCCTTTGACATTTCACCAGTCATTGGATTACTCGTAATCACTTGATAAAGACATTTCTGTAAAGTAAAATCCCCATGGTCCTACAATAATATTATTATCAATCCAATGAAAATGTGAGAATATTTCAGACTAAATAAATATGTGGGATATTTTATATACATTTGGTTTCATTTTATTAGGTTATTAGAAATATTGCTATATAATAAGTAAGCGGTTATTACATTAGGGCCTATAGGCTCTAGTTCATCACCAGGTAGTCTGGCAGTTAGAGGGGTTTTTGAATACATGTTTTATGTAACCTTTATTTAACTAGGCAAGTCAGTTAAAACCCTATTCTTATTTACAGTGATGGCCTACCCCAGCCAAACCCTAACCAGGACGACACTGGGCCAATTGTGCGCTGCCCTATGGGCCTCCCAATCACGGCCTGTGGTGATACAGCCTGGAATCGAACCATGGTCTGTAGCGATGCCTCTAGCACTGAGATGCAGTGCCTTAGACCGCTGTGCCACTCTGGAGCCCAGCATTGGGCCAGAAACCGAAAGGTTGCTGGTTTGAATACCTGAGCCGAAATGTGAAAAGTCTGTCAATATGCACTTAACCTAATTTGATCCAGTTTTGATCCACTTAATCTAATTTGATCCAGTTTTGATCCACTTAACACTAATTTGTTGCCGTACTACTACCCTGTAAAACTACACATTTCACTGCACCTATCTGGTGTGACAATATACACTAAATATACAAAAGTATGTGGACACCCCTTTCAAATGAGTGGATTTGGCTATTTCAGCCACACCAGTTGCTGACAGCACACAGCCATGCAATCTCAGAGACTTTCAACGTGGCACCGTCATAGAATGCAACCTTCAACAAATAAGTGTTGTTATTAGGAAGTGGAAATGTCTAGGAGCAGCAATGGCTCAGCCCTGAAGTGGTAGGTCACACACGCTCACAGAACAGGACTGCAGAGTGCTGAAGCACTTAGCGTGTAAAAATTGTCTGTCCTCGGTTGCAACACTCACTACCAAGTTGCAACAGTGAGCCAGGCCTAATCACCCAACATCAGTGTCCGACCTCACTAATGCTTTTATGGCTGAATGGAAGCAACTCCATGCATAAATGTTTGAACATCTAGTAGAAAGCCTTCCCAGAAGAGTGGAGGCTGTTATAGGGGACCAACTCCATGTTAATGCCCAGGATTTTGGATTGAGATGTGTCCACATACCTTTGGTCATGTAGGGTATATATTTGTTCAAAGTCAACCATCGCAATTTTCGTGGCCTGACATTCAAAGTTACTGTGATAACGTCATGGACCTTCAAGTACCAAATAAGTCTCTGAAAAAGAACCGCAGATCAAACGTCACACATAAAAGATACCTTCTTGGGGCATCACTCTCGAGAGCTTCTCATTGTGAAAAAAAAGAGACACACGTTGAACACCAATGCCAGTGAAGGGAAATAGCAGAGTTCTCATCGGTGAGTTATTAAAATAATCAATAATCAACGTTTTTAATTCCAAAAATAATCAATTGAATATTATTGTCTCTAATCGCGTTATTTACATTTTTTTGTCTTATGTCCAACGACTGTTTTATTCGATAACCCTAAAATAACAATCCCAGCCTATATATTCTCAAAATACGTTTTATATTCTATGTTGCACAACACTATATGCTGAATTTGATACTTTCCCATAGTCCCAATTTCCCCAATAGACCTATCACCCACCTGCTGCGCATAATTTGTATTTTTTTAATGCATCAAAAGCTGTATTTTTTGTCTTTATCTGAAAGAAAAACATTACAACAAGTTGATGATTCTTCGTGTTGATTAGCTGTTATAAACTCTTGCGTTTCGCTGATCTTGTTCTCTCTCCAGCTGCGCTCCTGTTGCTGTTCGCCCGTTGTGATGGAAACGCGTCGCAGCCTCAGGGAGACTCACCTCGAGCGCACTGTATCACCAGCCTGGAGGTAGGTGGCTAAACTGTGCATCCGTGGGATTATAATTGACCAAACTGACCGGTCACCCACTCTAAACCTATGGCACGTCAAGTTTTGGCCTCATCTAGGTTTTCAAACAGTTGTTCAAGAAAATTAGCCAGGAACGAGAAAGGAGAGTGGGCGAGTTGCAACCGGTGACTGTTGCGGGAATATACACTGAGTGTACAAACATTAGGAACACCTGCTCTTTCCATTACAAACTGACCAGGTGAATCCAGGTGAAAGCTACGACCCCTTATTGATGTCACTTGTTAAATCCACTTCAATCGGTGTAGATGAAGGGGAGGAGGTGGGTTAAATAAGGATTTTTAATCCTTGAGAAAATGATTAAGATATGGGTTGTGTATGAGTGCCATCCAGAGGGTGAATGGGCAAGGCAAAATATTTAAGTGCTTTTGAACGGGGTATGGTAGTAGGTGCCAGGCTCACGGGTTTGAGTGTCAAGTACTGCAAAGCTGCTGAGTTTTTCATGCTCAACAGTTTCCTGTGTGTATCAAGAATGGTCCACCACCCGAAGGACATCCAGCCAATTTGACAAAACTGTGAGACGCATTGGAGTCAACATGGGCCAGCATCCCTGTGGAACACTTTCGACACCTCGTAGAGTCCGTGGCCTGACGAAATGAGGCTGTTCTGAGGATACAACGGGGTGCAACTCAATATTCGGATGATGTTCCTAATGTTTTGTACACTCAGTGTATGTCACGGACAGTAAAGAAAGACCTGTGTCCTTCATTCGGTTCCTGTTTAATAAACATTTAATAATGGAAGCCCATTACAGCCATTCATTATTATTAGTAACCATGAATTCCAGTAATTACATCAAATACACATTTTAAAATATAAATACAAAATGCAAACAGAAAGAAAAACGTGGTCATAAAAAACATTCATGTTAATAAGGTCCTCAATCAGCCTTCTGAATTTCCCCAGAGGCAACAAAACATCACATTTAAGATTGTTCCACAAATTTGGTGCAGAATAACGGATTTACCTAACTCAGTAGTCTCTATATGCATTCAATACTAAATTCAGGTCAATATAGTTTTTTTGTGGTTCAATGAAGGCAGATAGCATACGCAACAGTATCATCAGCATACAAGTAGTGCAGGTGACAATTATTTTCAAACCAGTCAACATTGTTAATGTAAACAGTAAGAAGTACAGGACCTAGAATCAACCCCTGCAGAACACCTTTCGTAATATCCAGGAAACCCGATTTAATACCATCAGTAGGAACACGTTGAGTTCTATCTGTCAAGTCATTTTTAAACCAGTTATATGCAGTCTGGTCTAGGCTAATTGAGGAAAGCCTTTGATAGGTCAATGAAGGGGGCAGCACAATGTTGCCTTTTATCCATACAGTTAACCACATCATTTATAACTAGGGATGCAGCAGAGATAGTGCTATGACCTATTCTAAAACCATACTGATGTACATTTAGAATACATTTCAAAGATAAGAAAGATCTTAGCTGAGAATTTGTCAACGATTCTAATATTTTAGTTAGGCAAGAAAGTTTAGAAATAGGGCAATCATTATTTAGGTCACAAGGGTCACCACCTTTGTGAAGGGGCTGGGCATGGGCTGCCTTTCAAACCTTGGGGATAGTACCAGATTTAATCATTAGGTAAAAATATGAGTTAATGATTCAGCAATCAGGGGGGCAGAGAGCTGCAGCAAAACTGGATCAAGCATATCAGCCCCAGTGGATTTTTCTCCATCAATCTTAAGCAAGGCATCAAGCACATCACAGATAGTAAATTGTTAATATGAAAACAAAGATTCACTAGAAGTTGAGGGGTTAACCGTCGGGTCAGCTAGAGGCTGGCGGAGGGAAGAGCAGTCGATTGACTGACCAGGGTCAATTAAACCACCATCTCTCTCAAATAAAAAGCTTGCAGAGGTAAAATTATTTTTAAAAGCATCACTTATCCCATTCTTCTCAGTTATGATGCCAGAGTCAAACAGAACTTGCTTATGCAGGGAAGAAGAGCAATTTCTACGCTTCAGTGCATTTTCAGTTTTCCAAAATGTACAGTGCCTTGCGAAAGTATTCGGCCCCCTTGAACTTTGCGACCTTTTGACACATTTCAGGCTTCAAACATAAAGATATAAAACTGTATTTTTTTGTGAAGAATCAACAACAAGTGGGACACAATCATGAAGTGGAACGACATTTATTGGATATTTCAAACTTTTTTAACAAATCAAAAACGGAAAAATTGGGTGTGCAAAATTATTCAGCCCCCTTAAGTTAATACTTTGTAGCGCCACCTTTTGCTGCGATTACAGCTGTAAGTCGCTTGGGGTATGTCTCTATCAGTTTTGCACATCGAGAGACTGACATTTTTCCCATTCCTCCTTGAAAAACAGCTCGAGCTCAGTGAGGTTGGATGGAGAGCATTTGTGAACAGCAGTTTTCAGTTCTTTCCAAAGATTCTCGATTGGATTCAGGTCTGGACTTTGACTTGGCCATTCTAACACCTGGATATGTTTATTTTTGAACCATTCCATTGTAGATTTTGCTTTATGTTTTGGATCATTGTCTTGTTGGAAGACAAATCTCCGTCCCAGTCTCAGGTCTTTTGCAGACTCCATCAGGTTTTCTTCCAGAATGGTCCTGTATTTGGCTCCATCCATCTTCCCATCAATTGTAACCATCTTCCCTGTCCCTGCTGAAGAAAAGCAGGCCCAAACCATGATGCTGCCACCACCATGTTTGACAGTGGGGATGGTGTGTTCAGGGTGATGAGCTGTGTTGCTTTTACGTTTTGCATTGTTGCCAAAAAGTTCAATTTTGGTTTCATCTGACCAGAGCACCTTCTTCCACATGTTTGGTGTGTCTCCCAGGTGGCTTGTGGCAAACTTTAAACAACAGTTTTTATGGATATCTTTAAGAAATGGCTTTCTTCTTGCCACTCTTCCATAAAGGCCAGATTTGTGCAATATACGACTGATTGTTGTCCTATGGACAGAGTCTTCCACCTCAGCTGTAGATCTCTGCAGTTCATCCAGAGTGATCATGGGCCTCTTGGCTGCATCTCTGATCAGTCTTCTCCTTGTATGAGCTGAAAGTTTAGAGGGACGGCCAGGTCTTGGTAGATTTGCAGTGGTCTGATACTCCTTCCATTTCAATATTATCGCTTGCACAGTGCTCCTTGGGATGTTTAAAGCTTGGGAAATCTTTTTGTATCCAAATCTGGCTTTAAACTTCTTCACAACAGTATCTCAGACCTGCCTGGTGTGTTCATTGTTCTTCATGATGCTCTCTGCGCTTTTAACGGACCTCTGAGACTATCACAGTGCAGGTGCATTTATACGGAGACTTGATTACACACAGGTGGATTGTATTTATCATCATTAGTCATTTAGGTCAACATTGGATCATTCAGAGATCCTCAATGAACTTCTGGAGAGAGTTTGCTGCACTGAAAGTAAAGGGGCTGAATAATTTTGCACGTCCAATTTTTCAGTTTTTGATTTGTTAAAGAAGTTTGAAATATCCAATAAATGTTGTTCCACTTCATGATTGTGTCCCACTTGTTGTTGATTCTTCACCAAAAAATACAGTTTTACATCTTTATGTTTGAAGCCTGAAATGTGGCAAAAGGTCGCAAAGTTCAAGGGGGCCGAATACTTTCGCAAGGCACTGTATAAGGATCACCAGCCGAGTCAGAGATAGAGTTTTAAAATGAGCTTGATCTAGCTTTCTTAATTTTATTTATTTATTTGATTTATTTCACCTTTATTTAACCAGGTAGGCTAGTTGAAAACAAGTTCTCATTTACAACTGCGACCTGGCCAAGATAAAGCAAACAGTGTGACACAGACAACAACACAGAGTTACACATGGAGTAAACAATAAACAAGCCAATAACACAATAAACAAGTCAATGACACAGTAGGGAAAAAAAGAAAGTCTATATACAGTGTGTGCAAAAGGCATGATGAGGTAGGCAATAAATAGGCCAATAGGAGCGAATCATTACAATTTAGCAGATTAACACTGCAGTGATAAATGAGCAGATGATGATGTGCAAGTAGAGACACTGGTGTGCAAAAGAGCAGAAAAGTAAATAATAAAAATAATAAAAACAGTATGGGGATGAGGTAGGTAGATTGGGTGGGCTATTTACAGATGGACTATGTACAGCTGCAGCGATCGGTTAGCTGCTCAGATAGCTGATGTTTAAAGTTGGCGAGGGAAATAAATGGAGATAGTACATCTGTATCTCAGTTATCTCAATTGTCTGAAAGATTGCCAGTCCGCTACAGAGTCAGTTTTTCTTGCTTTGGCCCAGGCCTGATTTCTCATCTGAATGAGCTCAGATAGCCCCAAAGAAAACCAAGGGTTAGATCTATCTTTGACTCTAAATAGTTTAAAAGAGGCATCTTTATTTGCCAGAGGAATAAATAGGGCTTTCGCATTTAGCTGTGTGGGTTTTGAGATCAATTGAGTCAAAAAAGGTGTTAAACACTCAGATATAGCGCTAATAGCATCCGCCATGGCAACAGGGGGAGGTAAATCCCAGCAACAAATAAATGTGTATTCTGGTTTATGGACACATCTAGGGGAAATTGAAGAGGTAGGTGTGGAAGGCAGTATGGCATAGTTCAGTGTATCTGCATGCAGTTCCTGGTAGAGAAGTGGTGGAGAGTGGTGTGGGGGGCAGTGTTGCTGGCTGTTCTCCAGTCTCTGTGAGGCACCACCAGACGTAGTTCTAAAGGAGCGTCTGATTTGTCTCAGGGAGTTGATGACTGGTGTGTTGCTCCTGTCAGGTGAGGTAGACTGGCCACCCGGAGCAACATCCTTTAACGAATGTGGGGACTGTCTCTTTGTACAGGTCTACATTGTCGTAAAGACAGTCCAGGCTGAGGGTGGGATGGTGGGCCAGGTGTATGATGGGCCATAGCACACAGTCCTGAGAGAGGCTGGCATTTACCCTCTGGATGGTGGCAGGATGAAAATCTCTCCTCTGGAGCAGGTTAGATATTACAATCTTCGCAACAGGGAAGATGGTGGAGGCCTTCTCCATCACTCTCCTTAGTGATGTGGCCACCCTCTCTTGTTAGGCTCGCAGGTCATTGATCCCAAGGGGAATGATGATATGGCTAGGGGAGCCAAGCTGGACCACAGTCAAGAGCTCCATAGCTCCCTCTGTTGTGGGGCAGTATAACTTTTCCACTTTTTTATTTGGTATAAATTTGTTCTCTGATATAAACATTACATTGGTGTCTATCACTAGTATAATGTCTGGTTTCTCGTCAGGTCTATGGAGGATGGCAGGAGGGATGTAATTACAGGCTGTGAGATGGGGTTGGAGGGGGTCAGCTGGGTTGGTGCATTGGCTGGTTTGGTTGGTTGGTGGATTCAGCTGTTGGTTTGGTCCTGTGTTTTTTATGGGACTGTTTGTAGAGTGGATGGTAGTAGCTGAGAAATTCCTGCCTTAGCTCATGTAGCTCCTTCTTATTTGGTCGAAGTAATGGACACATTGATCCAGACTGGCCTCCGAACCTTGAACCTTCACAGTGCCAATATTATAAATATTAATGTTACATTTGGGGGTGGAATCAATGTACAGTTGCCTCATTTTTCTGTTTTATGACATTTGAAGTGAATTGTTGGAGCAGTGTGCCAAGGATAATCTGTGTAGAACAGGTCTCCTTTCTTTCCTAGTTCATTTTTAGGATTAAGTCTTCCCTCAGAGTCTCTGGGGATGGACTTTTTCACATTTCAGGATACGTGATGGCAAGGTCTCTGAAACAATGCCTAGAGAATGTGTCCAACTCCATCTCCATGGAGACCTCTTTAAACAACTTTTTGCTTTTAGGATGATGTGCATCTTGATGTACCTATAGATAAATGCTCTTTTTAACAAAACACTTTTATGAAAAATAAAGATATTAAATGTGGCCTATTTTAGGCTATAAAGACATAGCTTAGGCTGTAAATACATGACATTAGCGTTTCGTTTCCCCTGGCCCAGATGGGTTTAGAGGGCATAGGCTTCTCTAGGCTTCCTGCAGCTGTGGTTGTTATCAGTAGGCTACAGTTGACCAGATTGAAGCACAGATTAATTGTGCACGAGTTGACAAATCATGAGGCAAAATCAGTCTAAACAGCAGTACTTTGTCCCTCCTTTCAATGCTTTTGCATCAATATTTTGTATTAAACGATATCAAAAACGCTGGGGCAAATGCCAGATCGATCAGCACACGTTTTCCGGCGGCCCAGCTGTGCTGATCTCTGCAACGTGGACAGATGGAATTTGCCACACAATGCCATAAATGAAGAAACAACATATATGTATGATCTATATATTTTTTGGATGTTGATAGTATCTCAAAATGTTTCCTAACGTATCTCAAAATGTTAAGATAATATCAACATTTTTTGAAAGAAATGAGGGTGGCGGGAATGTGCTTCCGGAATTCCCACACTGTAAACTTTCCCCTTGAAATGTACAGCATTGTACTGGCAGTAAAGTTGCCAGCTTAATACTGGAATTTTGCAATACAGCAGGGATGCTGTAATATGATTTTACAGTATTATTACTGTATACAGATTTATTACTTTATTATTACTGTAATCATTACTGTAACACCGCTGTATTATAGTTACAGTATTTTGAGTCACTGTACATTTACAGTGTCCTTTTGAGATCAACCTCACAAACAGTAAACCTTTATTTATGTTCTGTATTTTTCTGATGGCAGGCCTATAGGCTGTGTAGCATAATGCCCTTTCACATTGCATTGCAGAAGGATGCAGAATTGCTCTGATCATTTTGTAGGTCTGTTGTATTGTGTTCTTGAAGAATCTTGTGAATTTGTTAGAGGATAATAAAAACGAAATTCTGCTGCCTTAATAACATAACTCTGAAAAGAAGACTCTGACCTCAACAAGGTCAAAATAATACAAATGTATAAGAGAGGTAGGTAGAAAATCATAGGTAGTACTGGTGATATAGCACCACACCTACTAGCCTACAGTTCCTTCAGAAAGTATTCATACCTCTTGACTTATTCCACATTTTGGAACATTCAGTGTCATCTTGGTAAGAAACTCCAGTGTATATTTGGCCTTGTGTTTTAGGTTATTGTCCTGCTGATAGGTGAAGGACATTTACAATGACGGACTACCCTGGCCAAACCCTCACGACGCTGGGCCAATTGTGCGCTGCCCTATGGGACTCCCAATCACAGCCTGATGTGATACATTCTGGAATTGAACCAGGGACTGTAGTGACGCATATTTCACTGAGATGCAGTGCCTTAGACCACTGCGTGACTCGGGAGGACTAAAGGAGTGACTACAATGTTGTTGATCCATCCTCAGTTTTCTTCTGTCACAGACATTAAACTCTGTAACTGTTTTAAAGTCACCATTCATGGTGAAATTAAGCAATGTTTTACTCCTGAACTTATTTAGGCTTGCCGTAATAAAGGGGTTGAATACTTATTGACTCCTGGGATTTCATTTGACCTTTTTAATCAATTTGTTTAAAAAAATTATAACCAAATTCCACTTTGACATTATGGGGTATTGTGTGTAGGCCAGTGAGCCAACATCTCAGTTGAATCCATGTCAAATTCAGGCTGTAACGCAACAAAATGTGGAAAAAGTCAAGGGGGGTGAATACTTTCTGAAGGCTCTGTTCCTGTAACACGTTTTCAGAACACATGCTTATAGATGCAATCCTTTAAATGTGACCAAGTCAAAGAGAAAAAGCAGAACTGCTATTTCAATAGAAATTCAACTAAATGTACAATTGACATTCTGGTAGGGCTTCTGGTACAAAGTTTGGTGATTATCTGACCTTTGTGACGGAATTACTTAATGAATATTTTGAATAGTGATTTCTATTTACCTTCAAAAGCCACATCATTTTAGAGCTGGTCTTCCTCTCTGAATCTCTCTCTCCCTGACATGGTGACATGTTGTTCTGTGTTCCAGGGACGGTTGTGTACTCTGTCTGAAACCCATCTGAATGGTTCTGGTCCTACCAGACTAGAGGTCCCTGCTGGACAGAGGCTCCTGATCACCATGCAGAGCCTCCCAGGAGACCCTGTCTGCAGCTGGAGCCGTGGAGCTGACCCAAAAAGGTGTGTGTGTTTGTTGTTTTACCTGGTGCCTCAAAGCCACTGTGTTATTGTATTGTTATTGCATCCATAGGAGTGTACTATTGCCTCCCTGCTGTCTTCATCTGTAGTTGTTTGCCCTGCCAACAGAAGGGGCTATTCCTTGACCATACTACAGACACATGTGAGTGATTCTGGAGAGTACACATTCAGCTGTGAGAGAGGCGGGATCAACTCCTCTCTGACCCTCTCTCTACTGGTCGTACCTCTGCTAAGTGAGTGACAGCCACATGACCCAATAATCTAGCTATTTTGGACCTCAAACCTCCTCAGACTACCCAAAACCATATTCACGGCATCCTCTCCATTGCTACGAAATTATTATAAAAAGTTATGTTCCTAACCACACAATCATTTGAAATCATATTCTGATCTACACCATATTCATGTCTTGTATCAGAGTTGAATCTATAGCACCATATTGATTCTGAACCACATTGAAATTATGTTTGATGCAAAATTCATAGCTACGGCTCAATCCACCTATCTAGGACTTCCCACAAAACCACAGCTGAAATTTATCCCTGGGAAAAGAGGCTTCTTACCAGACTATCAGTGTTCTTCAGAGGGAAACCCTAAGCCCAAGATCAAATGGTTCAACAACCTTGACAAGACTGGGTACGGTCTCACCAGATTTCAATGAAAATGTATAGAATCCAAAATAATTATTTTCAGGGTATTGCTTTAAAGTTTTATAAAGCAATGGCTATACATGATTTCAATCTCAGCCATCAATAGCAGCCGTACCATCGTTTAATTTCTCCTCCGTTCCAACAGAAAAGGTAATGATGGGACAGACATTCCCTCCACGATCAAAGAGAGGGCTAACAACAAAGAGAAAAGTAAAAATTACTTCAGGACAACAGTCATGTGCTGTGCTAGCAATTCTCAGGGAGAGGCGTGTTCTCAACAATATGATTACGGTACGTTAACCGTTGAACAAAAGTCATCAAATTACAATATTACATTTACAGTACACTATAGCGTGAGCTTGACCATATGTGTTTTTCTGTGTGTGCCTCAGATCTGGACCGTGCCAGTGATGAGGATGATGAGGCTCCAGAGATCACTGTGAGTCCTGGGCAGCCCCTGCTGCTCAGCTGTCGGCAGAAAGAGAACAGCACCGCACAGTGGCTGCCTGACAACCAGAGACAAGTAAGATTTATCAATCTGACAATCTTTTTTTCATGTTTTATCAGCCTTCTCTTCTCTCTGCTGAAACCCCTTCCATCTTCCCCATCACGACTTCCTCATTGTATTCATGCAGATGTAATGCAGCATACCATATTTTCCTCCAGGTCTCCATATACCAACTCACATATAAAGAAATATATATGACCTACCTGTTCATTGAGTCGGTGACAGTGAACCACAGTGGAATCTATACATGCCGAGGCAACAAGAACAAGGTCAAATCCACCCATGTCCAGGTCCTGGGTCAGTTTATAGGCTACAACACTGAATCCTCCTCGTTACCTTTGTTTTCAGTCAAACATTCCCTTTTAAATGTCTATCTGTACTTGGTCTTTACTAATCTCTCAGACACATTCTTGTTGTGATTCTCTCTTTATCACCACCTGCCTGCATGTTTTTGCCCAAAACGTGATCTACATGTGATTCCCTGTGTTGTGTGTCCTCAGAGAAGGGCTTCATTTCCATCGACCAGCTGAATGAGAGCAGTACCATCTCAGCCCAGGAGAAGCCAGGGTTCTGTCTGCGGGCCCTGGTCTCCTCACACCCTCTCCTACGCTGCCATTGGCTGGGTCCGGACAGCAGACAGACCCAGTGCCCTGAGCCCACACGGCTCTGGAAGAGCAGGTAGAGAACGTCAGATGTAGTTAGTTATGTTATTGGACCAGTAGTTTGATGAGGTTTGATGTGGATACTATATATGATTCCCTGTGGTTTCATCATATCTCCCTTTCTCCCCAGGACTCTGGAGTTGTGTAACACAGAACCAGGAGAGTATCAGTTACACCTGGAGGCTGGGGAGCTGAACCTCACACAGACCCTCTCTCTGTGTGTGGCAGGTGAGTGACAGCCGATTGCCCAGATAGATAAGATGTGTGATTGTGTGCATGACTCCTCAGTAAGACACCTGTCCTTGTCCTCTGTCTCTCAGGTACGTCCACCCCCAGTCTCTTACAGAATGGAGACAATATCACCTGTGAGACCAACACCCCCCTCCCCTTCAACCTTACCTGGAGCTCCTGCTCTTTGACCAATGACAGGTATTAGATCTAGGTCAGTTTCTAATGTTAGGATTCAGCTCTGTAGTGGTAGGCACCAATATCGATCATTTGATATGATAACGATATCAAATTATATGATAGGAGCAGGGCATATCATGATATTAGTTTATCCTTGCTGTTAAACAACACTGTTGTGTAAAAGAGCATACGTGACTGTTCCTGCAACCCTACTAAACTGCCTGCTGATGCCATCACATGTTTTTACCCTGATGCTCAATGCTCCCCACCTCTGCTTCGGAATAACAACGGCCTTGGGGCGGATGGGGGCGCTGTTTCCCCCTACTTGGCAATTCATCTTTAACCTGTGTCTGTTAACCTGTGTCTGTTAACCTGTGTGTGTTAACCTGTGTGTGTCAACCTGTGTGTGTTAACCTATGTCTGTTAACCTGTGTTTGTCAACCTGTGTCTGTTAACCTGTGTCTGTTAACCTGTGTGTGTTAACCTGTGTGTGTTAACCTGTGTGTGTCAACCTGTGTGTGTTAACCTTTGTCTGTTAACCTGTGTGTGTTAACCTGTGTCTGTTAACCTGTGTGTGTTAACCTGTGTCTGTTAACCTGTGTGTGTTAACCTGTGTCTGTTAACCTGTGTGTGTTAACCTGTGTCTGTTAACCTGTGTATGTTAACCTGTGTGTGTTAACCTGTGCTCTTTGCCAGCTGTCAGTCAGAGTCTGCAGCCTGGAAGGAGATCCCTGCCCCACCCCCGAAGCTCTCTGACTCAGACCAGTTCTGTCATAAGAGGATCCTCAGTACCCGGTACAGTACGGAGGTGGGGGACTTTGTCAAGTGCTGCATCACAAACTCTGTCCACTCACAGTCTCACTGCAGTGAGACACTGTTCAACATACAATGTAAGTGGTCGGTCAGGAAAAATGTGTCCTCAGAAAATAATTTACAACTTTAAATACGTTTATAATGGTTGTCCCAGTGTGCAACAGAATTGGTCACAGTATTGGCATCGCTATAGTCAGACATTAGTTATATCTAAACGAAAGGAGGACCATGGCACTCTTCATATAATTCATTAAAATGCATTTATTTGTATGATTTTTCAAACGTTGTTTCTATTGAACATGCCATACAAATAAAGGCATTTTAATTCATTATATGAAGAGTGCCTTGATCCACCTTTCTTTTTGATGACCAATTCACCCCTTTTACCAAAGAGCACCTTCTGTCTACCAAAATGTACTGTTGTGTATCTTAGTAGTGCTTCCCTTCCTCCCCTTTCTATTAGCTAAATCTGTTCCACCAGCCTCCTCTCAACTCCTCCTGAAAGTGTCCAGTCTGGTCCTGTTCCTGGCTTTGATGCTGGTCAGCCTGGCGCTGCTCTACTTCATCAGGAAGAAGGTACTCACACACACACACAGACACACACACACACATGCACCCTCTTTGTCACACACCTTCCTGATATTTCCTGTGTAGAAACCCCAGTACCAGAGTCAGCTGCAGATGATCCAGATGGTTGGGCCTAATGACAACGACTACATCTACATCAACTTCAAAGACTTCCAGTATGACCAGAAATGGGAGTTCCCCAGAGAGAACCTGGAGCTGGGTAAGACTGGGGAGATGTACCAGTAGAATGACCCATCTACTTGGGAATCTCTAGTCTCCAGTACAGCCAGCCTCACCAATAGTATTCCCACCAACCCTGTGTTGTTGTGGTCTTTCTCCCCAGGGAAGGAGCTGGGCTCTGGGGCCTTTGGCATGGTGCTTCAGGCTACAGCCTACGGCATCAGCAAGCCGGGAGTCTCCCTGCAGGTGGCTGTCAAGATGCTGAAAGGTACAGGGTTTTACCTGTGTGATGTTTTACCCTGCTGGCTAAGTGTTGGTGTTTGCTGAAGAGACTTTTGTCATACTATTGTACCCTGCACCAATGAAGTCTCTCAGGTCATTGTTGAGTGGTAACATTTGCCCATGCAGAGAAGCATGAGACCGTAGAGAAGGAGGCTCTGATGTCAGAGCTGAAGATGCTGACTCACATCGGACAGCATGCCAACATCGTCAACCTGCTGGGGGCATGCACTGGCTCAGGTACGACAGCCAATCACAGGCTCCGTGATTGGCTGTGTGACTGTGTGTGACCCTGTGACTGTGTGTGGATCTGTGACTGTGTGTGGATCTGTGACTGTGTGTGGATCTATGACTGTGTGTGGATCTGTGACTGTGTGTATGGATCTGTGACTGTGTGTGTGTGTAGATCTGTGACTGTGTGGCTCTGTGACTATGTGTGGCTCTGTGACTGTGTGTGCGACTGTGACTGTGTGTGGATCTGTGACTGTGTGTGGATCTGTGACTGTGTGTGTGGATCTGTGACTGTGTGTGTGTGTGGCCCTGTGACTGTGTGTGGCTCTGTGACTGTGTGTGACTCTGTGACTCTGTGTGACTGTGTGGCTCTGTGACTGTGTGTGACTGTGTGACTGTGTGTGACTGTGTGTGACTTTGACACTGTGTGACTCTGACAGGGCCCACGTACCTGATATTTCAGTACTGCCGTAACGGGGACCTGCTGAACTACCTGAAGAACAACAGAGAGCTCTACCACAAGTCTCTGACCGACGCCTTCACCAGGGACCGCTTCAGCAGACTTTACCATAACCTGCCCAAGAGGAGCTCCAGGTTGGGGTTAATATAGGGGTGTCACGGTTTAGTTTAATTCAGAAACAGGATTGTAGGCTACTCTCATGGTGAAGTAGGGGTATGATTGTCAGGGTTAATGTGCTAATGTTGGTCTGTGTTCTTCTTAGTGAGTTCCAGAGGCCAGTGGACAGCATATACATCCCCATGTCCCCCACCACCACTAGAGGGCAAGAGAGCATCGCCCTGATCAGCCTCAACTCTTCTCCCATGAACACATCTGATGGTCAGTGTGGGGTAGACACACACACACACACACACAAATTAAGAAATAGGCTTGCTTACTTACTTAAAATATCTGTAGGTTCTCCCCACTGCTGTCCAGTGGATTCTGTCGACCCCTGTTGATCTCAGCTGATGCCTGTTGATCCCAGCTGATCCCTGTTGATCCCAGCTAATCCCTGTTGATCACTGTTGATCCCAGCTGATCCCTGTTGATCCCAGCTAATCCCTGTTGATCCCAGCTAATCCCTGTTGATCACTGTTTGATCCCAGCTGATCCCTGTTGATCACTGTTGATCCCAGCTGATCCCTGTTGATCACTGTTGATCACTGTTGATCCTCAGGTCCAGGGATGTATGAGGAGTTAAATGAGCTGCAGGAGGAGGAGGAGGAGGAGGAGGAGGAGGAGGAGGAGGAGGAGGAGGAGGAGGAGGAGGCGCTGACCTACGACGACCTGCTCAGCTTCTCCTATCAGGTGGCCAAGGGCATGGACTTCCTGTCCTCCAAACACGTATGTGGAGCAACAATACTGCCCACTGCAAACTACACACTACACATGGCACCATATTCACTTCACCATGTCCCCCCTGAATTATACAAAGCTACGCTCACTGCAATAAATCTTAATACTCCCTGGCCTGTACCCGACATCGTCACACCCTCTCTGTGTCCTGGGTGTGTGTATCTGTCTCCAGTGTATCCATCGGGACCTTGCTGCCAGGAACGTGTTGGTGACTCAGGGTGGACTAGTAAAGATCGGGGACTTTGGACTGGCCCGGGACATCGACAATGACTCCAACTACGTAGTGAGAGGAAATGTAAGGACTATAGACAGGAGGGAGTGTTTCGGTCGTCACTAGTTAGCAGTGCTTGACTTGGGCAGGAGTTCACCGGAGCTGAATACCGTCACCTTCAATTTTCAACTGCTTGAGCTCCTGTTCCTCTTATAGAATATTAGCTCAAAAGTATTGTAGTATCAAAAGCTCCTGCACCTAAATATTAACAGTACCGGCACCCTCAATGAGTACCAGCACCTATTTCAGTCAAGCACTGCTAGTTACCACATAAACCCTTCCTATTTCTGCTATTTATCTTCTTAAAATGTGATTTTAAACCTGAATTTAACTGCATTGCTAACCTTGTGCCTAACTCTAACCTTCAAGTAAGACTAAAAAGCTAATGAAATAATCCAGCTTTTTTTACAATAGTCAATTTTGACTTTGTGGCTGTGCTATATAGTGGAAACTGAGTGTTTGTCTGTATTCGACAAATTCTCTGTTGTGTCAGTGTGTGACTGATGTGTGTGTGTGTGTGTTGTGTTGCAGGTGCGTCTGCCAGTGAAGTGGATGGCTCCAGAGAGTATCTTCCAGGGGATGTACACCATGCAGAGCGATGTCTGGGCCTATGGTATCCTGCTGTGGGAGGTCTTCTCTCTGGGTAGACACATAAACATACCTACTCTTACTTTTGGTTGTATTGTAGGGTGTCAGTGTATGTGTGGGATGGGGGTGGGGATGGGGATGAGGATGGGGGTGGGGATGGGGATGGGGATGGGGATGGGGATGGGGATGGGGATGGGGGTGGGGATGGGGGTGGGGGTGGGGATGGGGGTGGAAGGGTTCAAAAAGCATACTTTTGTTCACAAAAAAAAATATGAATATCCACTGGACATACTGGTTGAATCAATGTTGTTTCCACGTCATTTAAACTAAATGAAACAACGTGGAAACAATGTGGAATAGACGATAGATTGACATCTGTCCCAGTGGGTACAAACTATACACACACAATGTGTGAATTTGGTACTGGCACTGACCCTGTAGCTTACATTCTCCTGGTTTTTCTCTTTCTTTCTTGTTTCTCCAGGGGTTTTTCTCTTTCTTTCTTGTTTCTCCTGGGGTTTTTCTCTTTCTTTCTTGTTTCTCCTGGGGTTTTTCTCTTTCTTTCTTGTTTCTCCTGGGGTTTTTTCTCTTTCTTTCTTGTTTCTCCTGGGGTTTTTCTCTTTCTTTCTTGTTTCTCCTGGGGTTTTTCTCTTTCTTTCTTGTTTCTCCTTGTGTTTTTCTCTTTCTTTCTTGTTTCTCCTGGGTTTTTTGTTATACTATGTTGCTATGTATTTAATACTGCACTGTTGGGAAGGGCTTGCAAGTTAAACATGTACTTGCACATGTGACAAATAAAACTTGATGTTTTCCCTGATACAGTGCCTTCAGAAAGAATTCACTCCCTGTGACTTTTTAAAATGGATTACATTGAGATTTTTCAACAGTTGACAAAGAAGGGCATCTATTGGTAGATGGGTAAAAATATATTTTTTTATTTTTTAACATTTTTATTTCACCTTTATTTAACTAGGTAGGCTAGTTGAGAACAAGTTCTCATTTCCAACTGCGACCTGGCCAACTGCGACCTGGCCAACTGCGACCTGGCCAAGATAAAGCAGACATTGAATGTCTATTTGAGCATAGTAAATGTATTAATGACACTTTGGATGGTGTATAAATACACGCAGTCATTTCAAAGATACAGGCGTCCTTGTTAAGACAGTCCGGGGTTGATGATCATGTGAAGTGAAGCCTAGAAAACCGGTGACGTAGACCTGCGGAAATGGTGAACAGAATGAGCAGAATGAGGTACTGATCCGTAGAGAAAGAAAACCGGTCAAGGATTTCACCATGAGGCCAATGGTGACTTTAAAACAGTTACATAGTTGAATGGCTTTGATAGGAGAAAACTGAGGATGGATCAACAACGTTGTAGTTACTCCACAATACTAACCTAATGTCATTGATCCCCCCCCCCCCCGGAATTCATTATCATCAACCCCAGACTGTCTTGTCTGATCACACACACCTGGTTCCCATTTCCCCTGATTAGTATGTTATATATGTGCCCTCTGTTCCCTCTGTCTTTGTCGGTTATTGTTTCCATGTCCGTTGGTGGTGTGAGTACCTATGCGTTGGTGGTATGAGTACCTATGCGTTGGTGGTATGAGTACCTATGCGTTGGTGGTGTGAGTACCTGTGTTGGTGGTGTGAGTACCTGTGTTGGTGGTGTGAGTACCTATGCGTTGGTGGTATGAGTACCTATGCGTTGGTGGTGTGAGTACCTGTGTTGGTGGTGTGAGTACCTATGCGTTGGTGGTGTGAGTACCTATGCGTTGGTGGTGTGAGTACCTATGCGTTGGTGGTGTGAGTACCTATGCGTTGGTGGTGTGAGTACCTATGCGTTGGTGGTGTGAGTACCTATGCGTTGGTGGTGTGAGTACCTATGTGTTGGTGGTATGAGTACCTATGCGTTGGTGGTGTGAGTACCTATGCGGTGGTGCAGCTGTTATGCTGCGTGCTATATATATTGTGTGTTACGGGTATCGTGTCGTTTGTTTGGGTACAGCCCAGTGTTTTTGTATACGTGTTTGTTTTGGGTGTATTAAAAACCCCTATTGTATATTCCTGCGCCTGTCTCCAAAATCCTTTATACCAGCGTGACACCTAAATGACAGAGTGAAAAGAAGGAAGCCTGTACAGATTACAAATATTCTGAAACATTAATTCTGTTTTCAATAAGGCACTAAAGTAAAACTGCAAAAAATATGGCAAAGAAATTAACTTTATGTCCTGAACACAAAGTGTTATGTTTGGGGCAAATCCAACACATCACATCACTGAGTATGAATATTTCTGTAAATGAGATATTTCTGTATTTCATTTTCAATATGTTTGCAAAAATGTCTAAACATGTTTTCACCTTATCATTGGTATTGTGTGTAGATGGGTGAGAATTTTTAGTTGATTTAATAAATTTTGCATTCAGGCTGTAAAACAACATCATGTGGAATAAGTCAAAGGGTATGAATACTTTCTGAAGGCACTGTATTAAGTGATTTGCGCTCTCTCTCAGGTGTGACCCCCTACCCAGGGATAAAGGTGGACAACAACTTCTATGTGATGATAGAGAGAGGTTTTAAGATGGAGCAGCCGTACTACGCCAGTGAATCTGTGTACGTATCCAGAACCGCTCTGCACCTACATCTATAACATTACATCATGCACATTTAATTATTATCAAATATAGGAACTGTAAAGAGGTTTCACACCCCCCTCCCTTCCTCCCTCCTGCAGGTATTCGATCATGTGTAAGTGCTGGGCCTTGGAGCCTCAGGACCGCCCTCACTTCTCCAAGCTGGTGGCCTTCATGGACGACCAACTGGCTGACATGGAGGAGAAGGTGAGGCTCATACAATACAACAAACCTCAGTGCACGTCATTCCATTAAAATCGTGATTTCTCTTTTAGCTCTACCATAACATCCTGGACAAGCGCTGCAGTCATGTGTTATACCAGAATGCACCGGTGAAATCTGATCTCTCAGCCTTGGCCAAAGAAAAGGGTCATCAAGCACAGTCACAGAACCAATACTGCAAGACCCACTCCACTGGAGAGGCCCCAACAACACTGTCTGACAGGGTTGCCATGGAGACTGATGATGACAATCCTCTGAAACCATGTCAGTGAGAACAGTGGCCTGTCTTTCTAATTCTTCTGTGCCATAAGGATTTCTCCTATTATATCCTGATAGTGTATATTTGTATAATGCTGTGGATTTCAAATGCACTGATGACTTGCTTTCTCCAAATATGTTTAACAATGAATATGTCAATTAAAACTGTTTTTGTATCAAAGGCTAGTAGCTCCGTCACTGTAGGAATTGATAAAGTCATATTTAACATTGTAACATAGTAATGGATGTCAAAATTAAGACAACCTGTTTTTGTGAACATATTATACACTGTGTGCAACTAATTCAATATTAATCATGTTATTACTGCTTTTGGAGAAGAGATATTTCAATAATTTTGACAGCTGGATTATTCTGTCTTTTCTTTCCTATGTGAAGTTTATTTTATTAATAACAATGATTTCGTTTTCGGTATGTTTGTCCATCTGAGTTCTGGAAATTATTCAAATATTTGAAATAAAGTATTTGAAATTATCACTGTTTTTGTGGCTTTTATATTAAGTCTGAGTGACATTGGGAATGAACAGTGGTGTTTTATATTTATAGGGGGTGGGGAGCAATGGCACAAATTGCACGATTGGTGGCGCCAGAGCTACATTAATCGCAAGAGCTACGCCTGCCGTTCCGGTGTTCTGAGACGCAATAGTGTCATTCACCTGGCTCGCATCAAATTAAAAGCTGTGAAAGACCACTATCTCAATTCAAACCTTTTGAAATATAACAAACAGGCCAAGGTTCGGGTTGCATAATAAACTAGTAAGACTTCAAATCTGGGCAATAAGAAGGCATGAGGGGTCATCGCGCCTTGTTGTCCCGGAGTTCAATAACCCTACAGTGTTGGCATACTGGGCTTTTCTGTTGACCTGTCCGAAGGGCAGTTTTGGGGCCGCTACTAATGAGTCTGTGCAGACGAGACAGTAGAGTTTAATATGGACATCGGATCAGTGAATTATCTTCCTTATGAGGACTTTGTGGATGTTTTCGGTAACGTGGTGGAGAAATGTCCACTCATAACGGCCGCAGTATGGTCCCGCCGTCCCTTCTCGAGCCTTGCTGACCTGGAGGCCAGTATAAACGACTTCATCGATGCCCTCCCCGAATCAGGTATAGCCAAGGATGAATGGATAACCCATAGGCAGTTATTTGTTCTTTAAAATGTAATATATTTTTTACATTCAGCTGGTGAGAGATTGTTTTTTTACCTTTACCTACATTACCTTTATTTAACTAGGCAAGTCAGTTAAGAACTAATCTTATTTTCAATGACAGCCTAGGAACAGTGGGTTAACTGCCTGTTCAGGGGCAGAACGACAGATTTGTACCTGGTCAGCTCGGGGATTCGAACTTGCAACCTTTAAGTTTCTAGTCCAACGAGAGATTGTTAAACTATAAGGTTTTTAAACGTGGATGTGAAATATATTTTATTACACGCTATTCTATTAATCAATGAATATTGAATTTGCGATAGTCGTCCGATGCAGGAAAAACTAAACTCTACTATCCACAGGTAAAGAGGGAATCCTCAGAGTTCACCCCGACCTCACGGGTAGAGACCTCCAGAGTGGGTCTCTGACCCGGGAGTCGCGAGAGGAACAGGTCCAGGCCGGTTTGGACACGCTGACCACCGCGGAGGTCTCTCGCATGGCCCGGCTGAATACGGAATACAAGGACCACTTCGGTTTCCCCTTCGTGATCTGCGCGCGGATGAACAACAAGGCGACCATCCTGCGGCAGCTAGAGGAGCGGCTCCGGAACGAGCGCACCATTGAGAGGGCGTGCGCCATCGATGAAGTGAAGAAGATCTGTCACCTCCGTCTGCAGGGGCTCGTCGTCCCGGAGACGTCCAACAAGCTATAACTGACTGACGGGATGACATACAGTTTCGTGTGGTCTACCTGATGAGTTGTATGTGTTTGAATAGTGCATCATAATGGCTGCGTCATTGTTGTGCGTAAAGGAGTAACTGTGCCTAAATGTGCTTAATTGTACCAAGTGCCAAAATTGAGCAAAAGTAATTAAATAACTGCAGATGTTTCATTGATTTTATTCTGATTTCAAATATGAACTTTCATTTGATAAGTCTGAGATGATAGCTTAATTAATAAAGATTTCAAAATATAGTACATTCTTCACAGTGCCTATCATTTAGACATCAACGATATGATAACATATGTAAAGGCTATATAACACATATGTAAAGGCTATATAACTGGTGTGAGTGACTCATTTTTGTCATATAACAATTTATCAGAAAATGCATCAGTATTGTTAATATTGACAGCAGAACCATGTACTGTGCGTAAACTGCATACATTATACTGCCAAAATGTTCAGAGAAAAGTTTGAAATCTGAAGTGCATTGGTTTTAAAGCACTAAGCTTGCTTTAAAAGTAGCTCTCACCAGAGTTGTGTGGTCTGTATCACCACGGTCTCTCCAAGCTGCTGGTGCTACTGCCCAGGGATCAGAGCAATAGTATAAAGTGGGTCTATATGTATGTCCAATGCAAAGTGTCATCATCAGTGCATGCCCCTCAGGTCCTCAACAACAACATGAGGTCAGTTCAGTCGCAGAATGATGACATCACAGACAATGTCCCTGCAGTCCTCTCCCTTCACATCTCTTCAATCTTTCACGGCCGACAACGAACATGAATGATGCCAGCGGAGTCTGTTTGAAAAGTGCCTTCCTTTTCATCAGTGTCTGCCCAATTTTCACCCATATCAGCCCGGCTAAGCCGAGTCTCTCGGACCTGACAGGGAGTGGGAGTGGGAGTGTAAGGGTGAGGGGGGTGTGGTGGTAGTGGTGAGAGGTGCTGGTGTGGGAGCCCCAGCCAACGCGACCCCCACCCCCAACCCGACCCCCCCGACCCCCATCCCAGCCCCTCCGACCCCCAGCCCAGCCTCATCCTTCAGGTCCCCTGACGTAATGGATGAGTCCTGCTCGGGGTCGACCCCCCTCACTCTCTTCTTGTCCTCCTCCTTCTTCCACTTCATCCGTCGGTTCTGGAACCAGATCTTGATGTGTCTCTCTGTGAGGCTGAGGGTGAGGGCCAGCTCTACACGCCGCGGCCTGCTGATGTACTTGTTGAACAGGAACTCCTTCTCCAGCTCCAGTAGCTGGGCTCGCGTGTAGGCAGTCCTTGTCCGCTTGTTCTCCTCTGCCTCCATGTAGTGGCCTGGGGGGAGGGAGGGGAGGGAGGGGAGGGGAAGATAGAGAAAGAGTGAGAGGCAATGAAAGAGCAGGAGAGGAGAGATGGAAAGGGTTTTGAGTTTTGAACTTAACATTTCTGTCACAGTCAAAGTCCCAAATGCACAATCTAGATGAAATTGGCAATGACCCACCAGTGGGTTCTAACCCATTGGGTCTAGCTGAAACGCACACAGCATGCTGACTGAACTCAGCTCACCCACTGACCACCCAAGAATGCAGAACATCTACTGTATAGAAACAGTTGGGTAACTGATGATAACTAAAACACATACAGTAGGCTAGATCAGATGACAGGTAACCCTCACAGCTGTCAATGCAACTATAGCAACATATACTGTATACTGGAAATGGACTATGTGAGGTATCATGTATTCTGTGCAGAACAATTCTGCCTGGGTCACAGCACACTGAATTTCACATTACTGCATATTCTATAACAAAGACTCACAAATGGGTCAATCAATTAGAGGGGAAATGGTTAGGACTATAAAAAAAAAGAACAGTAACATTTCGATTTATCACGACTCCCACCGAAGGTGGCTCCCCTGCCTGTCCGGGCCTACTAGCTGCCACCGATCCCTTTTTCCTTTTCTGTTTGTTTTGTCTTATTGGTTGCACCTGTCTCTTATTCTGTTTTTGATTCAGGACTATTTACGCCTGTTAGGCTGCCTGTGACTGGAACGAATTGCAAAAATCGCTGAAGTTGGAGACTTTTATCTCCCTCACCAACTTCAAACATCTGTTTCTGAGCAGCTAACCGATCGCTGCAGCTGTACATAGTCTATCGGTAAATAGCCCACCCAATTTTACCTACCTCATCCCCATACTGTTTAGATTTATTTACTTTTCTGCTCTTTTGCACACCAATATCTCTACCTGAACATGACCATCTGATCATTTATCACTCCAGTGTTAATCTGCAAAATTGTAATTATTCGCCTACCTCCTCATGCCTTTTGCACACAATGTATATATACTCTCTTTTTTTTCTACTGTGTTATTGACTTGTTAATTGTTTACTCCATGTGTAACTCTGTGTTGTCTGTTCACACTGCTATGCTTTATCTTGGCCAGGTCGCAGTTGTAAATGAGAACTTGTTCTCAACTAGCCTACCTGGTTAAATAAAGGTGAAATAATAAATAAATAAATAGGCCCGCCTGTTTTTGTGCGGACTTGTTTTCTGTTAGTCGAGGTTGTGCGTGTATTGTTCCTGTACGTTTGTGCCATGTGTTGGGCTGGACATTTTTGTGATTATTTTGCCTGTTTTGGGCGTTCGCATTGGAAACCGAAATAAAGTCCGGTTTCCCCAGTATCCTCTGCTCTCTGCGTTTGACTCCGCACCCACCGCTCCAGGCTCTGTGACACGATTTCTGTGGGTTTTGTTAGTTGACAAAAGTGTACAATAGTTGAACATCTTGTGGCTTATAATCTAATCTCTTTTCACATGATAGGCTATTATTCTATAGTAATTTCACCTGAAAAGTTTCGCTAACTTGAACTCTTCACTAAAACACAAAGCCTGGATCAACAAGGCAATTTACAGACAGTCCGTTAATTTAATGTAAGGACTTTTATAAAACATAAAGGTAGGCCCACGTGATAAAAGAACAGCCATAGTTTCTCCTGTATCACCACTACAATTTGTGTTTTGAATGATGAAATTAGTGGCACAACTGTTAAACTTTTTTATTGGTCAAGGTGGTCTTTGACTTCAAAATAAATAAGCATTTCAAATCTATTCTATTCAATAGTTGAACTGCTTAATTATTCGTTTTAGAGTAAGTTTATTCTTGCCCTGGTTGCGTTTGTCTAATGAGGAAGATATTTTTACTGAAATAAGCTTTTATCGAAATGATTTGCCAAAAAGTGTATCGTGTGTAAAGTTACACAATTTCCTAAAGCCACCGGAATAAACAATAACAGCACATATAGCCTAATTAAGTCATATTTAACACATTTGTATCCTAATTTTCCTATTAATTAACAAACAATATTTGTGTTATTGTTTTTGAGGAAGGTTGAGTTGAGAGAATAATTGTCTATAGGCCTACGAAATAATTGAGAAGAACCGTGTGCTCTGCTCTAACCTTTCCACATCTTGTTACCATCAATTGATTTAAGTAACAACAGTGCCTCACCTGGACTGAAATAGGTGCCGGTGCTCATTTTGGGTTCTGGTACTGTTTATAGTAAGGTGCAGGTGCTCCACAATACATTTGAGCTAATATTATATACGAGGAACAAGAGATCGAGCAGTATAAAATTGAAGGTGCCGGTCCTCAGCTCCGGTGGACGCCTGCCCAAGTCAGGCGCTGAGTAACAAACACTACTTTATATTTCGTTTAATTGTGTAAGTGGCTTGAAAACGTATTGAGATATTTTAGGTTAGAGAAAAAAAGGCTCAATCGAGTTCCCATTTACCCGCTGAACCAAGTTCACTTAAAATGGCCGCAACAGAAAATACTTTTAGGAGGAAGAGTTGACTCGTTATTTTGCTACGATTCCTGAAGACTCCACCTTAATGATATACACTTTAATATATTTGATATATCTAAAAATATTGATATAATGAAGGTTATTGTAATATATACTACGCAGCATTTTTCATGAAGGCCTATATGGATAATAACTGCCATTTGGAAATCATTAACAAAGAAATTATCACAACTGAAATGTTCACATATTTGAAGTATATCTCAACTTGGTACTTGAGACAGGAGGCACACCTTCAGAGGCATACAAAACAGTTTGGCCTGTATGAGGGAACCTAGGTCCTTTACAGATTGATTGACAAGGTAAACTGACACCCACCCTCGAAATATATTCTAGACATCATGATGTAATTTAAGTTCTTATACATGAACAAAAGACTCAGTCTATTCAAACTTCATGAACATTTATCACGATGAACGTCTGATCGTTTTCTAGGCCTATGTTCACATCAGTGGCATTAGCCTTCACATAAAGCAGCGGCAACTCATGCTCTATACACGACAGTTGATTGTATGAGTTAAATAGCTTTTGAATTACACTCAATGTTCACTTTTATGTCTGCTGAATTCTCTATGGTCAAATAACATTCACTCCATGGCTATTGGCAAAAGAAAACTCCTGAATGTTCAATTAACTATTACATAAATACTTTTGTTGAAATATTGTATTTTAATCAAATAGATTATCCACTTGTAGGCTATTTATACAGTATAAAAGTGTGTTCAAACGAATATATTTAGATAGGCCTACTGCAAAAGAACGGTCTGCAAAATTCCTATAAATGTGTGGGTAGATTCCTTGAGAGGCCTAGATGAATAGCTTTCTTTGCAGCCCTACAGCAACGAGAATTATACGAAAATTGCCAAGGTGACTGCAGTGAGTTACCTGCCCACTGTCCCTTCCAGGTTTGCACGTGAGACTTGGTGCTTTTCATCCAGGGGAAAGGCAGGTGGTATCTGTTCCTATCGGCACACAGAGCCAGCTCCCCCGGGTCTCCGTAACCCCCCGGTTGGATAGTCTGCTGGGGCGCCTGGGGGTGGTGGAGCTGCGGCACACCTGGGTCCTCTCGCATGGGCATACTGTACGGAGCAATATCAGGGAGACTTGCCTGGTCTAGCCCTCCGATGGAAGGCGAGGAATAGACGGACTGAGCCTGCCGGCCCATGTAGAGGCAGGGCGGAGGGCTGTGGCTGAAGTCCTCGCTGTGGGGTCTCTGGTAGGGGCAGGGGTCTTTGAACAGCTGCGCGGGGGAATAGTAGTGCTCTTCTCGATTCATGACTGCCAAGGGCCAGGGCTATCCAACGGGTGTGTATGCACACATGTACATGCGCCCTATTGCCTTTGCTGCGTGGAACCTTGTGCTCTGCTCTACCTGTGCTGCTCGTGCATCTGTCGGTCGCCGCTATAGGCCCTGCGCAGGTGTGTCACCGCCACCACGTGACCCTGCTGCACCTAAGCCATTGGTTTCACTGATTACACAAAACTGAGAAGTCGTCACCTTAGTTTCTATTCGTGTCTGTATTCTCTGCCCCGCGGAGCGACAATAATTGAACAGAATTGACCGTGCACAAATCAATGCTCTCGGCAAACACTCCACTGTTTGACGGCGGATATCTGAGACCCACCTGCCGCAAGTTGGTCCTAATGCAGCGATATACAGGTGAGCAGCGGAATCTGCGGGTCCTATCGCTGCGAGCGGACAGGGGCTAATGCCATCGAACTAATCAGAGAGATTGCGGCCCGCAGAGAAAAAGCACGAAGAGAAACGCAAACAGAAAGTGCCTCCACAATGTCAGTATCATCACTGCTTTGGCTCTCTTGATGGAAAAGAAGAAGAAGAAACGATGGGAATGCAGTGCGCTCGTGAAGCCTGAATGCAGATTTCACTGCCGTAGAACAATGTCAGCCATTGAACATTTATATGAACCTAGTTCTCTTATCAATAGGCGACTGATAGAGGGGGAAATCGATAACCAGATGTATAGGCCTTAATAGCCTACTCGCATCGGCTGACCCTGGTGATAAGCAACTTGCAGCGGCGGTTGTCTTGGAAACTTGGCAATGAGATGTGAGGGGGATCAAAGACCAAGTCCTGGCCGAACCCTCTCCTGGTTGGATACCTTTTAGTGTTCTCTTAAAAGTGGCCGAACTTGCGACTTTTTAAATCCAGTCCATTATAGGCAATGGCTCATTTAACACCATTTAACGGATCTCCTCTGGTTCATAACAAACAGCAGCAGAGCTCGTGTCTCCCACCGCTACTCTTCCTCTGTGTTTGCTGGACATTAGGCAGACAGGTGCTCGCTCCATTAAACAACACTCTTCACGGTAAAGTAAAGAGGAGAGCCAGGGTGTAAACCAATTAGCATGGAGTGAGGAGCAGCACTCAATTAGCGCGCGTGGTGCGAGGAAATACACGTCTCTCCAGGCGGGCGAGCACATTTACGCAGCAACTGAGTGCCAGACAGCAGCTAAGGCCCACGACTTATTCAAATATCAAATGTATTACCATGTTATAATTGTAATCTTATAAAGCACTAGCATTTCTTTCAGCTGGCCTTGCAGGCCATCGATAATAACCATTCGCCTAAATGAGATAAGAAATGTAAAATATATATATAACGTTTACATTGTTTTTCTATTTTGGCCATTGTGCTTACATAGGCTTTATCTGCATTTTAGACATGACAGTTGACGTGATGTCTAAAATGACCAGTCAAACGCACAAAGAAACGAATCGGCCTATGGCAGCACTGAGTTCTTCAAGAGAGATTATGGCTCTTTCTCCAGTATCTTAATGGGGCACTCAGCACCTGCTATAAAGTTCAAGTAAACCAATTCCATACAAATCAGTCCATGTATTGTCGCTTAATGGTGTTTATATTTGCTCGTCGTTTGAACGAGGAAGGAAACTGTTAACCGCGTGTATTGCCCCGCTACACTGAAAACGCACAACGGAGTTTATGAAGCGTGACTGCGTAAAACGCTATTTAGACCCCTTATCCATGGCATTGAAATTTGCGTAATGGTTTTAAGTGAAAGTTAATGCGGCGTTGCTGAACCCAAATGCAATGATTCACAAACAGGTTTGCAAATAAAAAGCCTTTAAGGACTCTTAATATGAACCGCAATAAAACGTCTGTAGGCAATCGAGAGGGGCCACAGCCGTATAGAGTGCAGTACAGGTTATGGACCCAGATGGAACGGAGTGCTGTGGGGAGAGATACAATAATGCTTTAGTGAATGGCCATGCTGTTCATACTGATGTTGCCTCATATAGTCCCTGGGTTACCCCCCATGAGCGCCTAGCGAGCAACATGATTAATTAATTCAATCTTAAATTAAATTGCTCAAACAAGGTCTTTCTCAATTCATGGAAATTGTCAATCCCATAAAAAAATCTAAAGTAATAAGGATAATTAGTATTGCCTAATAACCCATCAACAATGGGTCTAAAATTATAATTGAGGACCGCTGACCACTGAATGCACGGTTTTAAAGCTGCTCTTTTAAGATCAGTTATGCACTTTGCACTGTTTTAACTTTCATTCATTGTTTTGCTTTGTGTGTTTTGTGTCTGTTGTTTAACTATATGTATGCCGCTCCCTTATCCAGGGCTCACTTGAAAAGGAGATGTAAATCTCAATGTGACTTCTCTGGTTAAATTAAATATGTTTATACTGTATATATATATATATTTATTTTTATTTAACCAGGTAGGCCAGTTGAGAACAAGTTCTCATTTACAACTGCGACCTGGCCAAGATAGAGCAAAGCATATATACAGTACCAGTCAAACGTTTGGACACACCTACTCATTCAAGGGTTTATCTATATTTGTACTATTTTATACATTGTAGAATAATAGTGAAGACATCAAAACTATGAAATAACACATGAATGCCAATAGTCTGCATAGCTGTCGTCAAGGCAAAGGGTACTTACTTTGAAGAATCTCAAATAGAAAATATATATTTAGACTTTTTTGTTTACTACATGATTCCATATGTGTTATTTCATAGTTATAATATATTCACTATTATTCTACAATGTAGAAAATAGTACAAATAAAGAAAAACCCTTGAATGAGTAGGTGTGTCCAAACTTTTGATTGGTACTACACACACACACACATTTATATATATTTCCAAATTTTAACAACAACCATGCTGAACTAATAGGCATAGATATTGTTGTTGTTGTATTATCCTATTTCTGTGTAATTAAAAATGAGAATTATTGAAGTAAAATTATGGTTAATGGGTTAAAGAAAAACCAAGTGGAATTCAAAGAACAGGTTTTACAGAACCCGAGGAGTGTCACGAAAACAGTTGATATTCTTTCTTTCACAAACAAAGCCGTTTCTGATAGAAGCGGGTATATACATGTCAAAAATGAGTAGACATGATAAAAAGTGCTTACCCATGGCGACAGCCATAGCTTATGGAAACATGGCCAACAGTGAGTAACGACCAAACGCAAACGACAATTAAAGTCAAATCTATTCTGAGTGAAGAAATTACTGCACCATAAATCAAACTATGAGAGACAATGTGAAATAACGACTGCAAATCAGCTTAATGCCAAATTGAAAGGATTAAGCAACAAATATACTATCTACATTATGGGTACATTGTGGGTCTAATAATATGTAGACTATATTTTAGGGAAAAATCATTAACACGAGAAGAGTATATTCACCAGGACCAGGCAAATCTCCCTGGGCTTTATAATTCTAACGTTGGATAAGGCCCCGTTTGTTCTCTTTGTTATGGGTTTTTTCCCATCAATAGCGCCAGGGACATGACTGCAAAAACATCTCTGCTGTATTACAACGCGAACGTCAAAGGCCCTGGGTCAATGCGGATATCACATGTCACCTGCTGGATTAAAAGGCACATTACATCTGTGGAAAACCCCAGCCAGTCAACCCTGGGTATACCACTGTAGAACATGTGGGAGTGACTTGGATACAACCCCAGCCAGTCAACCCTGGGCATACCACTGTAGAACATGTGGGCGTGACTTGGATACAACTCCAGCCAGTCAACCCTGGGCATACCACTGTAGAACATCAAATCAAAGTTTATTTGTCACATGTGCCGAATACAACAGGTAACCTCTCTTGAAAAAGCCAAACCTTGACCCAGAAAATATAAAAAACTATTGGCCTATATCGAATCTTCCATTCCTCTCAAACATTTTAGAAAAGGCTGTTGCGAAGCAACTCACTGCCTTCCTGAAGACAAACAATATATATGAAATTCTTCATTCTGGTTTTAGACCCCATCATTGCACGGAGACAGCACTTGTGAAGGTGGTAAATTACCTTTTAATGGCATCAGACCGAGGCTCTGCATCTGTCCTCGTGCTCCTAGACCTTAGTGCTGCTTTTGATACCATCGATCACCACATACTTTTGGAGAGATTGGAAACACAAATTGGTCGACACGGACAAGTTCTGGCCTGGTTTAGATCTTATCTGTCGGAAAGATATCAGTTTGTCTCTGTGAATGGTTTGTCCTCTGACAAATCAACTGTACATTTCGGTGTTCCTCAAGGTTCCGTTTTAGGACAAATATTGTTTTCACTATATATTTTATCTCTTGGGGATGTCATTCGAAAACATAATGTTAACTTTCACTGCCATGCGGATGACACACTGCTGTACATTTCAAGGAAACATGGTGAAGCCCCAAAATTGCCCTCGCTAGAAGCCTGTGTTTCAGACATAAGGAAGTGGATGGCTGCAAACTTTCTACTATTAAACTCGGACGAAACAGAGATGCTGGTTCTAGGTCCCAAGAAACAAAGAGATCTTCTGTTGAATCTGACAATTAATCTTAATGGTTGTACAGTCGTCTCAAATAAAACTGTGAAGGACCTCGGCGTTACTCTGGACCCTGATCTCTCTTTTGACGAACAAATCAAGACTGTTTCAAGGACAGCTTTTTTCCATCTACGTAACATTGCAAAAATCTGAAACTTTCTGTCCAAGAAATGATGCAGAAAAATTATGCCATGCTTTTGTAATTTCTAGGTTAGACTACTGCAATGCTCTACTTTCCAGCTACCCGGATAAAGCACTAAATAAACTTCAGTTTGTGCTAAATACGGCTGCGAGAATCCTAACTAGAACCAAATAATTTGATCATATTACTCCAGTGCTAGCCTCCCTACACTGGCTTCCTGTGAAGGCAAGGGCTGAGTTCAAGGTTTTACTGCTAACCTACAAAGCATTACATGCGCTTTCTCCTACCTATCTCTCTGATTTGGTCCTGCTGTACATACCTACACATACGCCACGGTCACAAGACGCAGGCCTCCTAATTGTCCCTAGAATTTCTAAGCAAACAGCTGGGGGCAGGGCTCCTATAGAGCTCCATTTTTATGGAATGGTCTGCCTACCCATGTCAGAGACGCAAACTCGGTCTCAACCTTTAAGTCTTTACTGAAGACTCATCTCTTCAGTGGGTCATATGATTGAGTGTAGTCTGGAGTGTGAAGGTGAACGGAAAGGCTCTGGAGCAACGAACCGCCCTTGCTGTCTCTGCCTGGCCGGTTCCCCTCTTTCCGCTGGGATTCTCTGCCTCTAACCCTATTACAGGGGCTGAGTCACTGGCTTACTGGTGCTCTTTCATGCCGTCCCTAGGAGGGATGCGTCACTTGAGTGGGTTGAGTCACTGATGTGATCTTCCTGTCTGGGTTGGCAACCCCCCTTGGGTTGTGCCATGGTGGAGATCTTTGTGGGCTATACTCGGGCTTGTCTCAGGATGGTAAGTTGGTGGTTGAAGGTATCCCTCTAGTGGTGTGGGGGCTGTGCTTTGGCAAAGTGGGTGGGGTTATATCCTTCCTGTTTGGCCCTGTCCGGGGGTATCATCGGATGGGGCCACAGTGTCTCCTGACCCCTCCTGTCTCAGCCTCCAGTATTTATGCTGCAGTAGTTTATGTGTCGGGGGGCTAGGGTCAGTTTGTTATATCTGGAGTACTTCTCCTGTCTTATCCAGTGTCGTGTGAATTTAAGTATGCTCTCTCTAAATCTCTCTTTGTTTCTCTCTCTCGGAGGACCTGAGCTTCAGGACTACCTGGCATGATGACTCCTTGCTGTCCCCAGTCCACCTGGCCGTGCTGCTGCTCCAGTTTCAACTGTTCTGCCTGCGGCTATGGAATCCTGACCTGTTCACCGGACATGCTACCTGTCCCAGACCTATTATTTGACCATGCTGGTCAAATTAACATTTGAACATCTTGGCCATGTTCTGTTATAATCTCCACCCGGCACAGCCAGAAGAGGACTGACCACCCCTCATAGCCTGGTTCCTCTCTAGGTTTCTTCCTAGGTTTTGGCCTTTCTAGGGAGTTTTTCCCAGCCAAAGTGCTTCAACACCTGCATTGTTTGCTGTTTGGGGTTTTAGGCTGGGTTTCTGTACATCACTTTGAGATATCAGCTGATGTACGAATGGCTATATAAATACATTTGATTTGATGTGTGTAAACCTTACAGTGAAATGCTTACCTACAGGCTCTAACCAATGGTGCCAAAAAAAGGTATGTGTGTGTAGGTAAGTAAAGAAATAAAACAGCAGTAGAAAGACATTTGAAAAAAAGAGTAGCAAGGCTCTATACAGACACCTGTTAGTCAGGCTTATTGGGGTAGTGTGTACATGTAGGTATCGTTAAAGTGACTGTGATGAACAGAGAGTTGCAGAAGCGTAAAAAGAGGGGTTGGCGGGTGGTGGGACACAATGCAGATAGCCCGGGTAACCATTGGTTACCTGTTCAGGAGTCTTATGACCTAAATGTCGGTGTTCCTCAAGGTTCTGTTTTAGGACCACTATTGTTTTCACTATATATTTTACCTCTTGCTGGAGGCTGAGACAGCTCCCCCCGTGCATTTTGTTATTTTTTACTGCTGCTCTTTAATTACTTGTTACTTTTATTTACTTTTATCAATATTTTTCGAAACTGCACTGTTAGTTAGGGGCTCGTAAGTAAGCATTTCACTGTAAGGTCTACACCAGTTGTATTCGGCACATGTGACTAATAAAATTTGATTTGATCATGTCAGTTTACAGATCGTACCAGCAAGATTCACAATGAAATAACAGAGCTGAGTGCAAGATGGGAATAAGTGTGTCAAAATTGAGAATAAGAATAGAAAAGACACGACCTCCAGTTAAAAGATCAGTAGAAACAAATGCAATTTAATCAGTTATGCTCGTCACAAACTGACAACAGCAACCCCAATCTTTCTCACTTTCTCAGACAATACATTCTTTCCAGTCATTCAATGGTTATGTATGTCTTTCCAGTCATTCAATGGTTATGTATGTCTTCGAGGGAGAAAACCTCCTCTGGTAATGCCGTTACAGCACTCCCTACAAGGTTATGATGTCACATGTGGGTCCTCCCACTGGGAGTGTCTTTGACAGGTGCTGGTTTGATTGAGAGGTGTGGCCTATGGAGTGAGAACTGGCCCTGAAATGGGCGTGGTCTGATGAGGAGGAGGAGCTACTATCGGCGGAGAGAGCGGTCTCTACAAGAGGAAGGGACTTCAGATGGGGAGTGTTCTTTAGAATGGGGACTGTGTGTTTTGTGACCAGGGACACTTTTATCCCGGTGTTTCTTGTCTCTATGTCTGTATCTGTCATCGTCTCCAACCCCTCTGTATTTGTAGCCGTCTCTGTGGCACGTGTTGCTGTCTTTGTCTCTTTTGTGTCCATCTTTGAGACTATGTTCTCTGCTGTCCCTATGACTGTCTTCGTCCCTGTGTCGTCTGTGACTGTCTCTGTGGTCTGTGGATGGGGTCCTGCTGCGCCTCCTACACTCTGATCTCTGTTCTCCTGAGTGGCCAGCAGGGTGGCGCTGTGGGATGGTGGTGCGCAGTGTGTTGAGCAGGAAACGCTTGTTGGTGCTACGCAGTGGACATTTCATCCTGGAAGACAGTTGAACCAAAATTAACATTTCAAATCCAGCAAGGCCTTCAATATGAGCCATTGTCTTTGATATGCATCCGTCTTGGTCTGTCACACCTTGCCATGTGTCAAGTACATTCTGCATTGAAAGCCAAACACCCATAACAGATGGTTTAGCAGATCCTTTACTAACGTATGCCACTCACCAGCCTGCTGGACCCATAGTTTCTGCTCGCACCCGAGCCCTACTGGTCTCCTTCAGCAGCTCCTCCACTGCACGTCTACATGGCACATGGAGAGAGTGACAGAGAGAGTTTAGGGTGCAAGAGAGGGAGATATTAATTAACATATAAATAGGAGGAAAAATGAAGAATAGAGAAAGAGACAAGGAATAAAAGTGAAGGAAAACAGCAGGATAAAAAGCAGAGAGAGAAGGCACTATGCCAGTCTAAGATAGTCAGTCACAGAGCTAGAGGCACATGTCATGTGTGTCCTGGGTTGATCTGCTGAGTCAGTGGGAACAACTGTTATAGCTGCCCTTTGACTACAGATCAACTGTTACAGCTGCACTTTGATTACAGATCAAGTGTTACAGCTGCCCTTTGATTACAGATCAACTGTTACAGCTGCCCTTTGATTACAGATCAACTGTTACAGCTGCCCTTTGATTACAGATCAACTGTTACAGCTGCCCTTTGATTACAGATCAACTGTTACAGCTGCCCTTTGATTACAGATCAACTGTTACAGCTGCCCTTTGATTACAGATCAAGTGTTACAGCTGCCCTTTGATTACAGATCAACTGTTACAGCTGCCCTTTGATTACAGATCAACTGTTACAGCTGCCCTTTGATTACAGATCAACTGTTACAGCTGCCCTTTGATTTCAGATCAACTGTTACAGCTGCCCTTTGATTACAGATCAACTGTTACAGCTGCCCTTTGACCACGGATCCCAGACAAGTGTGCACAGGAAATACAGAATCAGAATCACACACACACACACTTTCCAGCAGCTGTGACTCAAAAATATCCTCAACTTGTTAAGCTGGCACACAGTACCCTACTGAATCTCGACAACAATTCAGTCTCTATGTGAGTTATCTAGATAGTCATGCAACAAATAATTGAAACATAGCTAGCAAATCATTGACACGCATAGCAAGCTACCTAGTAGCTAAGCTGGTGAACAATTAAGTAGCTATTTTAATAGCATAATAAATCACATTGACCTAGCTACTTGACTAACGCTACTAGCTGACGTTCCTTGGCTAACGTTAGCTCCCCCTTCAAAACACCCCAGAAATTCACATCAAGCAAGAAATACCAGTCTGGTAATATGATAGATTATAACATATACTTCTCCAATTCGCCATCATCTGCCATAGTATAATGATCAATGTAAAATAATCAAAATATATTTCAAATCAATACTGCCAATGCTAGCTAATGTTTATTTCTGAATATGTATGTTTACTTCTCCACCATGGGGGCCTTCCGGCAGGGACCCCGCACGACTACTGTCCTTAGCAGTGCCTTACGTAAATATGGAATTTTATACGTAAAAAACAGAGAGCATTGCCTATCAACAAACAAATTATGTTCAATGTTGTAAAACAGTATGTATTTTGTCTAATATTGAAAATGTAGATGTCATCATGATACTTTTTAGTGGTTAGTTTCGAACAGGCATAAAGCGAAGCCTCTAATTTAATTTTGGGATTGACAGCACGAGACCCTGCCCCCTTCTCCTTGACTGACTGCTGGAGAAGAGCCGTGGGCGGGTTCTTCACCGCGAAAGTCACAGGGGCGTTTTATGTGCGGCTGCTACGGCTCTGCTTGTTGCGGTGAATGTGTGATTGAGGTCGGTTAATTGTCCCCTCTCGGGGCCGGAGTTCTCGGCACCAAGGAGAAGCCGGAATAGGTAATATAATGTATGTATTCTGATCGCAGATCTTCACTATCACGATGTCTAGAACATATATATATATATATAAAGCATGTTCTATATCTATGGTCTAGTAATAGTCTATATAGCTTTCAATTGAAGTCGCTATTGTCCATCCATTATGTATCCATCTCAGCGCTATTCGAAGGAAGGGAGGGGGGAATCTGACAATCAGACAGACACTCCGGCTGGTTCACTCACCAGCCTAAATGGAGAAGGGTATTGCTTTCGTCCAACCAATTATATGATCTATCTGAATCTGAGTGTCGTCTTTCAGGGCAGTGCATAAACTGGGTAGCCAAATAATGCAATTTGAATAGATAGCCTTTGTTTGGTATATGCCGTTTTTTCTCCCCTTCAATAAGCCATTATGTTATTCAGCCTTCAACAATATATATTCTAGGCTATATTGAAACGAAACATGAAATTAATCATTGCATATTCAGGTTTGTTTTTTGCGAAGGTTGATAAGATGATTATGCTATTGAAATTCATGTTAGGCGTAATGCATCTTTGGGATTGTGGTTTTATTAGTCTACTGACTACCTTTATTAACGTGATCAACTGTTCCTGAGGGCAAGGAGATATCGCATTTTCCTCTTGTCTGAGATGCAAGATTGTTGTAGACTATATGTTATAGTCCGGTTTACCCCTTTATTTGGGTTGGCAATAGGACAGACGTCATCTTCTTATTGCGTTAGTTATCGGGTGTTGTGCATTAGTCGCTGTTGGCCTTGTCTACTGCTGGTATCAATAGAAGGAGTAGAGAACAGCAAGCCTATGGATGAAATAACAATACAATAGCATAGTGGCCTTGAGGCGCCGGGTAACGCAACAAAGACAATAACACACAAACACACGCTGTTGCAATCCAGCTATTTTGAAAGTAAGATAAGATTTAAGTGCTCTTGTAACTGCTGTATTATCCTGGCAGAAGGTTAAAAACAGAGAGAGAGAGAGAGGGAGAGATCGAACTTATAGACTACATTAGTCTTGCATGTCAAACTTATACACAGCAGTGGTTAGAAGACACTGCACACACCCACAAACTCATACCCAAAAAGCATACACTGTGTGTGTACATGCGTGTGTGAGTTAAAATGATGTCAGAGCTTGGTTATGGAAACAGAGGAGCCTTCTGTCTACATGAATAATGCATCTCCAGCTGCACACACACACACACACACACACACACACACACACAGACAGAAGCAGGTACTTAAAAGAAGGAAAAGGGTACCAGCAGTCAAGGAGACAGAAGCAGGTTACATAGACAGGTTACATTGAGGCATGTAGTCATGGAAACAACAGTCATAAAGACAGGCAGAGACAGCAGTGGCACGGTCAGAAGGACAGGAACCATTGAGAATATAGCCAGCAGCAGACAGAAGTGTACAGAAATAGAAAGGACACATGGAGGAGAGAACACTCCATCTCTATCTACACAGCTCTGAATGTCAAGCTCTACTGAACATGCTCCGTAGCCATGGAGACAGGAGCAGACCCTCGCACAGACAGACAGAGGCTGCATCTTCACAGTCTAAAGTGGCTTCCTCTCCACGTCATCTGCTTTGGTCTGAAATCACAGGATTGGTGAAAGCAATATGGTGGACGACTATTTAGCATTTGCTATAATCTCTTCAGTTCTTTTAGATTCATGCAGATGGAGGCAAGGAGATGAGAATAGAGGATGGTAGTCAGGTGTCATTAGCTTGGCTCTGTTTCATGCTTAAATACGCTCCCTTGTGTCGGTTTGTGTCCATGAGCTCCCCAGGGACGGGGCTAGAGTACTGTAGTAGGGGAAGTGAGTCTAAATGGCTTTGAACGTGTAGCACAGGGGAAATGACTGGTACACAATGCATTAGTTTTGAGGATGGCTCAGCATTGGGGATTTGTATGAGTGGTCGGCTGTGTTTCAGAGCTGCAAGGAGTTTTCGTTAGCTCTGGCTCTCTCACGCTGCAGAACCGGCCAGAGTGCATCACACACACATACACACACACACACACACACACACACGTTTGTTTTACTATCCTTGTGGGGACCAAACAATTGACCTCCATTCAAAATCCTATTTTCCGTAACCACTAAGCCTAGCCCTTAACCTCATCCTTAACCTAACCATAACCCTTAACTTAACTGTAACCCTAAACCTGACCCCTAAGCCTAAAATAGCCTTATTCCTTGTGGGGCCCGGCGAAATGTCCCCACTTGGCCAAATATTTGTTTTACTGTCCTTGTGAGGACTTCTGGTCCCCACAAGGATAGTAAAACCAAAAACACACCACACACCACATGCACACCACATGCACACCACATACACACCACATGCACAGTGATCAGTTGACAGTTTTCCACTCTTTTTCTTGTCCCCATCTCACAGCTCTCTCTCTCTCTTCGACTCTCATTTTCATTCTTTCTCTACTCCTTTGTTTTTCCGTTTTACCCTTTCTCTCTGTCAACCTTTTTTCCTTCTCTCTTTCCATCTCTCTCTTCTCTCCTGTTTTCTTTCTCCCCTCCCTCCCCTCTCCCTTTCATATTCTCTCTCTCTCTCGTTATCTCTTTTTCTCACTCGTCTCTCTCTCTATCCCTCTTTCTCTTCATCATTCTAGCCCTCTCCCTCTTTATCTCTCTCTCCTTCCTCTCAACCATACCCATTTCCTCTCTGCCTCAATCCCAGATAATTCCTTCTGTCTCAATCCCAGATAATTCCTTCTGTCTCAATCCCAGATAAATCCCTCTCTGAGAGACTGTAATATTGCAGCAGGCGAGAGCGAAAGAGAGATTACACTGAGCAGGCGCAGTGCTACAGTACATCATCTCTGCACACACCTCGCACACACTACACACACATGTTCATATTAACATGCACACGTCACATATACACACATACAATGCACATATTTACAAAGTTATACAGTAGTACACATGTATGCTTGAGTACACACACACACACACACACACACACACACACACACACACACACACACACACACACACACACACACAAACACTGTTTAATTTCCCAGCTTTTTAACCTCTGCTCTCTGACCTACAGGGTGATGTCTGATTGGCCACTGGGGGGTGGCTGTCCTCTCTGTCACCAGCTCACCCTCTGAGGCTTATGGGATAGGACGCCCCCCTCCCAACCCCTTTGTAACCTCCCGACCTGTAACCCCAGTGACGATTGTGCCGAAGGCCGTGCCTGGCGATTGGAGCCCTGGTCCTGACATGGGCAGCCCCGGCTGTGAGGTGGGTTTTGATTTTGCAGTTTGTACCCTCCCAGCTGTGTGTATGAATTGTGTAATGCTGATCCTCTGATCTGCTATTAACCATTCCGATCCGCTAATTACCTTGTATACACAAATAAAAGACAAGTTGGTAATTACACCGTAATAACATATAGATTACTTGGTTGTTTCTTTGGGATTCATTCAAACAAGATTTTCTGTTCAACTATCATTGTCCTCCAACATCTCCCATATAAATCTCTTCTCCTTTATCCAGGTGAGTCCGGCAGGGCCTGTGGAGCCCGTGCTGGAGGCCTTGTGTCCAGAGTGTGGTCAGATCCACCGGGCCTGGGAGAACCACCTCTATAACTACCGCCTGGAGGTGGACGATGACCTGGTGTGTCACATCTGCCTGCAGCCCCTGGTCCAGCCCCTAGACACACCCTGCGGACACACCTTCTGTGCTCGCTGCCTCCGCAGCTTCCTCCAGGAGCGGGACTTCTGCCCGCTGGACCGGGAGCGGCTACATCTGCAGGTGTGTAGGCGGAGCAGCATCCTGGTACACAAGCTGCTTGACAAGCTGTCTGTGTCCTGTCCCCTGGCCCCGGCCTGCAGCCTCAGCATGCCCCGCTGTGACCTGGAGGCTCACCTCAAACACAGGTAGAGTGGAGTCACACACACACACACACACACACACAGCGGTAGAGTCACACACACACACACACACACACACACACACACACACACACACACACAGCGGTAGAGTGGAGTCACACACACAGCGGTAGAGTGGAGTCACACACACACACACACACACACACACAGCGGTAGAGTGGAGTCACACACACACACACACACACACACACACACACACACACACACACACACACACACACACACACACACACACACACACACAGCGGTAGAGTGGAGTCACACACACACACACACACACACACACACACACACACACACACACACACACACACACACACACACACAGCAGTAGAGTGGAGTCACACACACACACACACACACACAAAGCGGTGGAGTCACGCACGCGCACACAGCGGTAGAGTGGAGTCACACACACACACACACACAGCGGTAGAGTGGAGTCACACACACACACAAAGCGGTAGAGTGGAGTCACACACACACACACAGCGGTAGAGTGGAGTCACACACACACACACAGCGGTAGAGTGGAGTCACACACACACACACACACAGCGGTAGAGTGGAGTCACACACACACACAAAGCGGTAGAGTGGAGTCACGCACGTGCGTACACACACCTCACAATGTGAGTGGATATGTGACGGTTGGGAGCTCAGCAGGCTAGTGGTCGCTGTGAGGAAACTGTACATCAACTATATCTGAAGTGAGAGAGATCTGTAGTGTAAAGTACTAATTTCGGTTGTAGGATCTGGTCTCTAAGCTGGGATGTCGTGATGCTGACATTTGTAGTGTTAAAAACAGTAAATAGGACAGACATTGCAGTTACTATGTAGAGATGATTTGACAGTTGAAGTCAGAAGTTGACATACACTTAGGTCGGAGTCATTAAAACAAGTTTTTCAACCACTCACAAATTTCTTGTTAACAAACTACAGTTTTGGGAAGTCGGTTAGGACATCTACTTTGTGCATGACACAAGTCATTTTTCCAAAAATTATTTCCAGACAGATTATTTTACTTATAATTAACTGTATCACAATTCCAGTGGGTCAGAAGTTTACATGCACTATTATGCTGAGCAGACCGGACACGTCGCGTTCGCGAGCATCGCAAAATAAATGTAGAAATCCATGTTATTAAATTATTGCGCCAACAAGTGTCTGCGATGCCAAGAGCTAAAATAGAACTCCTTTATATTTCTGACGCAGATTGCGCTGCAAGTCCTGCATTTTTGGGAGAAATGTCCTCTGGTCTGATGAAACAAAAATAGATCTGTTTGGCCATAATGACCATCGTCTTGTTTGGAGGAAAAAGGGGGCGGCTTGCAAGCCGAAGAACGCTATCCCAACCGTGAAAGCACGGGGGTTGCAGCATCATGTTGTGGGGGTGCTTTGCTGCAGGAGGGACTGGTGCACTTCACAAAATAGATGGCATCATGAGGGAGGAAAATAATGTGGATATATTGAAGCAACATCTCAAGACATCAGTCAGGAAGTTAAAGCTTGGTTGCAAATGGGTCTTCCAAATGGACAATGACCCCAAGCATATTTCCAAAGTTGTGGCAAAATGTCTTAAGGACAACAAAGGTCAAGGTATTGAAGTGGCCATCACAAAGCCCTGACCTCAATCCTATAGAACATTTGTGGGCAGAACTGAAAAAGTGTGTGCAAGCAAGGAGGTCTACGAACCTGACTCAGTTGCACCAGCTCTGTGTAACGGCTGTTGGAAGAAGTGGACCAAAGCGCAGCGTGGTAAGGGTTCATGATTTATTGATAGAACTGAACACTGAATAACAACAAAGAGACCGAACGAAACAGTTCTTTCTGGTGCAGACACAAAAACAGAAAACAACTACCCACAAAACACAGGTGGGAAAAGGCTACCTAAGTATGGTTCTCAATCAGAGACAACGATAGACAGCTGCCTCTGATTGAGAACCACACCCGGCCAAACACACAGAAATAGAAAACATAGAACACAAAACATAGAATGCCCACCCGAACTCACGCCCTGACCAAACCAAAATAGAGACATAAAAAGGATCTCTAAGGTCAGGGTGACACTCTGCCAGGAGGAATGGGCCAAAATTCACCCGACATTTTGTGGGAAGCTTGTGGAAGGCTACCTGAAACATTTGAGCCAAGTTAAACAATTTAAAGGCAATGCTATCAAATACTAATTGAGTGTATGTAAACATCTGACCCACTGGGAATGTGATGAAAGAAATAAAAGCTGAAAGAAATATTTTTTTCTCCTATTATTCTGACATTTCACATTCTTAAAGTGGTGATCCAAACTGACCTAAGACAGGGAATTGTTACTAGGATTAAATGTCAGTTTAAATGTATTTGGCTAAGGTGTATGTAAACTTCAGACTTCAAATGTATCTGAAGCTTATTGCTTGGTTTCTATAGCTAGCTTGAGTGCTAGCCTTTCATCTTCAGCCAACTTGTTTGTTGTCCTGACTCCTGCTGAATTTGTATTTATAAAGGATCCTGCGGTCCTTTATAATTTAAAAAACATTACAATACATTCAGAACAAATATCACAACACACTGTGTGCCCTCGGGCCCCTACTCCACTACCACATATCTACAACACAAAATACATGAGTACGTGTGTGTATAGTGCGTATGTTATCATGTGTCTGCATGCATGTGTCTGTACCTATGTTTGTGTTGCTTCACAGTCCCTGCTGTTCCATAAGGTGTATTTTTATCTGTTTTTTAATTCTGATTCTACTGTTTGCATTAGTTACTTGATGTGGAATAGAGTTCCATGTAGTCATTGATCTCTGTAGTACTGTGGAATAGAGTTCCATGTAGTCATTGATCTCTGTAGTACTGTGCGCCTCCCATTGTCTGTTCTGGACTTGGGGACTGTAAAGAGACCTCTGGTGGAATGTCTTGTGGGGTATGCAGGTCTGTCTGAGCTGTGTGCTAGTCATTTAAACAGACAGGTGCTTTCAACATGTCAATACCTCTCACAAATACAAGTAGGGATGAAGTCAATCTCTCCTCCACTTTGAGCCAGGAGAGATTGACATGCATATTATGAATGTTATCTCTCTGTCCAAGGGCCAGCCATGCTGCCCTATTCTGAGTCAATTGCAATTCCTAAGTCCCTCTTTGTGGCACCTGACCACACGACTGAACAGTAGTCCCGGTGCGACAAAACTAGAACCTGTAGGACCTGTCTTGTTGATAGTGTCGTTCAGAAGGTAGAGCAGCGCTTTATTATGGACAGACATCTCCCCATCTTATCTTCTGTTACATCAACAATGTTTTGACCATGACAGTTTACATTTCAGGGTTACTCCAAGACGTTTAGTCACCTCAACGTGATCAATTTCCACATTATTCATTACAAGATGTAGTTGAGGTTTGGGGTTTAGGGTATGATTTGTCCAAAATACAATACTTTTTAAAAATATTTAGGACTAACGTATTCCTTGCCACCCATTCTGAAACTAACTGCAGCTCTTCGTTAAGTGTTACAGTCATTTCAGTCGCTGTAGTAGCTGACGTGTATAGTGTTGAGTCATCCTAATACATGGACACACTGGCTTTACTCAAAGGATTTGACATGACAACAACAGAAGATTTGGATAGAGCTGGAACATACTGCTTACTGAGCTACTCGTGAGCTTGTGTGAGGTTGTGGGCTGATTCTGGACCAGAAGAATGCCAACGAAGAACTGAGAACGTTTCTTTTGCTGAATTCCACAGTGTGTAGCTGTCCCTAGAGAAACTACTCTCCATTGCTGTGTTGATGCGTGGTCATTAAGGTTATAGCTGCTAAGCGGACGGTGGAAAAACGACCCAATTGTCCTACTTAAGTAGAAGTATAGATGCTGTACCTTATTAGAAAATTAAGTGAAAGTCACCCAGTAAAATAGTGCTTGAGTTAAAGTCTAAAACTATTTGGTTTTAAATATACTTAAGTATCAAAAGTAAATGTAATTGCTAAAATATACTTAAGTATCAAAAGTAAAAGTATAAATCGTTTAAAATTCCTTATATTAAGCAAACCAGACGGCACAATGTTTGCGTTTTTTACATTTGCGTATAGCCAGGGGCACACTCCAACACTCAGACTTAATTTAAAAACAAAACATTTGTGTTTAATGAGTTTGCCAGATCCGAGGCAGTACAGATGACCAGGGATGTTCTATTGATAATTGTGTGAATTATAGCATTGTCCTATCCTGCTAAAATTCTTAATGTAATGAGTACTTTTGGAGTAAAAAGTACATTATTTTCTTAAGGAATGTAGTGAAGTAAAAGTAAAAGTTGCCGAAAATATAAATGGTAAAGTACAGATACCCCCAAAAGCTACTTAAGTAGTACTTTAAAGTATTATTTACTTTATACCAGTATACACAGAACACCCACCCCTGCCCTGCCCTGCTCTGCTCTACACTGCTCTGCTCTACCCTGCACTGCTTTACCCTGCCCTGCCCTGCCCTGCCCTGCCCTGCCCTGCCCTGCTCTACACTGCTCTGCTCTACCCTGCACTGCTCTACCCTGCCCTGCTCTACTCTACCCTGCACTGCTCTACCCTGCACTGCTCTACCCTGCACTGCTCTACCCTGCACTGCTCTACCCTGCTCTACCCTGCACTGCTCTACCCTGCCCTGCCCTGCCCTGCCCTGCTCTGCTCTACCCTGCACTGCTCTACCCTGCACTGCTCTACCCTGCACTGCTCTACCCTGCTCTACCCTGCACTGCTCTACCCTGCTCTACCCTGCACTGCTCTACCCTGCTCTACCCTGCACTGCTCTACCCTGCTCTACCCTGCACTGCTCTACCCTACACTGCCCTACCCTACTCTGCGCTGTCCTACCTTGTTCTGCTCTCTGCCCTACCCTGCTCTGTCCAGCCTATGGCCCAGTGTCCACTAAAGCACAATTCTAATCATTTTAAAGTGCATCCTCTCTTACTTCCTTCCTCCCTCAAAATCATCACTGATCTGTCAAGGTTGGATTGGTGAAACCAATGAGAGGAAAACCTTTGCCAACAACGTCAACTTGGTCAACAAACTTGGTCAACATTTTAATCGGTGATTTCCTCAATGAAGGAATGGAGGAAGGAAGGATACCTTTTAAAGTTTTTAAACAAAGTGTAAGATGCTAGGTCGTAAAAATACAGGTTAAGACAACCTAATATTTCCACGTGGCAACGTTAGAAAATAAACCGGATCATTGGACCAGTGCCATTGCTAATTCTACAGGATGAGCATTAAACACGTGACCAGCCATCTGGAAATCAATGAATACAGTGGTTGAAGATCATTTGAAAAACGTTTAAATTAATGACAGTAAAACAGTTATGCTATCTTTCACTTCCAGACTGACAAGATGGTGTGAACAGACATGGTTGCCCTGTTCGTATCTCCTAGACAATGTTTCTTGTTGGGTATCACTGCACTGCTGGAGCTATGAACAACCCGGGATAACATCTGCAAAATACATATATGAGACCAATCCTATTTTATTTTATTTTTGCCCACGGCACTGAACATTTCTGCATGGAATTATTACATTGCCTTTGGTACCTTCAACACTAGATATCCACTATACCTTCTCCTCACTAGGTATCCACTACACCTTCTCCTCACTAGGTATCCACTACACCTTCTCCTCACTAGGTATCCACTACACCTTCTCCTCAGCATAAGGACAAGTATTGCTTCCCACTGGGCAACCAGTTGAAGAGGCATGTTTTATGTCTCACTCCAAGGGGTCCCTAGATCTTTCTGAGGTGTCTGTGCATGACTGGGCATTCTTTTCTCTGTTCTTAAAGCATCTATAGATTAAGGCCCAGGTCCATGTGGGTCATTCCCTATGCCCCAACCCCAAGACAGTAATGAAGCTAAGGATGGAATGAGATCATGAGAGACAGAGTTGGGTGACAGAGTCTGTCAGCTTGGACATTTAATATTGTGTCACTAAAGCCGCCTTAAAGTCAGAGATTAGAACAGAAGACTGCCAGGGCACTTGGAACGTCCTTGCTTGAACTGGGTGGAATGTCTGATGATCTGATCCTTGATCCTTTAGGACTAGCTGTGGTTCTTCCTGCACAGCTTAAATCATAGCAGCTATAGGATGGACTGGTCAATGCCAGTGGTGGAAAAAGTACCCAACTATCATACTTATGTAAAAGTAAAGATACCTTAATAGAAAATGACTCAATTAAAACTCACCCAGTAAAATTCTACTTGAGTATTCATCCTAATGTGTTTGTTTTTAAGCATTAAATGACCTGGTACGATAGTGCATTGATCAGTTTTTGCCCAAAGTCGACCACCACATCCCTCTCTCTATCTGTGTCCAGGTGTCCGGGGACACAGTGTCAGCAGACCAGTTTAGAGGGACCACCATGTGATCCCGGGGAGGAGGGAGCCATGGTGACCAGCCCCTCCAAGTCCTCACGCTCCCTCCAGACGGAGACAGGCCTGCAGGAGGAGAGCTCCTCCTCGCCTCCTGGTGTCACCTCCACCGCCGGAAGCAGCATCCCCATGTGGACCGACGAGCCTGGATTGGACAACCCCGCCTTCGAGGAGAGCAATGAGGAGGACAGTGAGTAACAACTGTGTGTGTGTGTGTGTGTGTGTGTGTGTGTGTGTGTGTATAACCTCTCTCTCTGTGTGTAGGTGTGGTAGGGTTGGAGTGTGTGGTGCCCAGGGTAAAGCGACCCCTCAGTAACCCGTGCATCCACCTCCTCCGCACCGCCAGCTCTGCCTCCTCTGGGTGGGACAGCCCAGAGTCACCGCCCCTCTCTGCAGAAGAGGGTATGACATCACTTCCTCCATCTGACTTCCTGTCTCTAACCTTCCAATGTAATCATGTCGAATCTAAACATTCATGAATATAAGAGATTGATGTGCTTCCTTGTCCCTGTGTATCTCCCAGGTAGTGTGAAGCTGCCGTCCCTTCCAGAGGGTGAGATCACCACCATCGAGGTCCACCGCTCCAACCCCTATGTTGAACTGGGCATCAGCATCGTCGGGGGCAACGAAACGCCTCTCATCAACGTGGTGATCCAGGAAGTGTACCGTGATGGGGTCATTGCTCGAGATGGCAGGCTTCTGGCCGGGGACCAGATTCTACAGGTGAGGACCATGGATCCATCCTCACCTTTTCTCCTCTAATATTCCTCCAAAGCCAAGCTCCCTCCTCCTATGTCTCTCTGTTTCTCCCCCTCTGCAGGTCAACAGTGTAGACATCAGCAATGTGGGACATACCTTTGCTCGCTCCACGTTGGCACGCCCCTGTGCCACACTGCAGCTCACTGTCCTAAGGGAGCGCCGCTGTGTCTCTCGCCCACCTCCCTCCACCACCCCCTCGGTGCCCCACGCCCCCTGTTCTACCCCAGAGGGTACTCCGTCCAGCCCTGCCAGCCTGAGGATCACCCTGCAGAAGCGGGACTCGTCGGAGCAGCTGGGCATCAAGCTGGTGCGGAGGACTGATGAGGAGGGGGTGTTTGTGTTAGACCTGCTGGACGGTGGCCTGGCTGCCAAGGACGGGAGGCTGTGTAGTAACGACCGTGTGCTGGCGGTCAACGAGCAGGACCTACGCCACGGCACGCCTGAACAGGCTGCTCAGATCATACAGGTAAGACTGCTAAGGGATTAACAGTGTTTCTGACCATCCTCTTGTGGATGGCTAACCCAACTCCCTTTTCCTGTCCACTACAGGCCAGCGGCGAAAGAGTCTATCTGCTGATTGGCCGTCCCAGCAAGCCTACCCTTCCCCCTCCATCAAGCTCCACCTCCAGCAGAGATCTGTACTGCCATGACCACTTCCTCCCCAACCACCACCACCATCACCACAGCTTCTCCCCCAACCCCAGCACCGTGCCCACCTGCGCACACCTGGCCCGCTCCAGCACCCACAGAGTGAGTACACACCTGAGGGAGTGTGTGTGTCTGACTGTGTTTGTTCATATGTAGCTGTTTATGCTGGAGGCCTCCCAATGTGTATTATACACTGTAGGACCTCTCTTAGTGTGTGTGTGTGTGTGTGTGTGTGTGTGTGTGTGTGTGTGTGTGTGTGTGTGTGTGTGTACAGTTGAAGTCGGAAGTTTACATACACCTTAGCCAAATACATTTAAATTCTGTTTTTCACAATTCCTGACATTTAATCCTAGTAACAATTCCCTGTCTAAGGTCAGTTAGGATCACCACTTTATTTTAAGAATGTGAAATGTCAGAATAATAGTAGAGAGAGTTATTTATTTCAGCTTTTATTTCTTTCATCATATTCCCAGTGGGTCAGAAGTTTACATACACTGAATTAGTATTTGGTAGCATTGCCTTTTAAATTGTTTAACTTGGGTCAAACTTTTCAGGTAGCCTTCCACAAGCTTCCCACAATAAATTGGGTGAATTTGGGCCCATTCCTCCTGACAGGGCTGGTGTAACTGAGTCAGGTGTGTAGGCCTCCTTGCTCGCACATACTTTTTCAGTTCTGCCCACAAATTTTATTTAGGATTGAGGTCAGGGCTTTGTGATGGCCACTCCAGTACCTTGACTTTGTTGTCCTTAAGCAATTTTGCCACAATACTTTGGAAGTATGCTTGGGGTCATTGTCCATTTGGAAGACCCATTTGCAACCAAGCTTTAACTTTCTAACTGATGTCTTGAGATGTTGCTTCAATATATACACATAATTATCCTACCTCATGATGCCATCTATTTTGTGAAGTGCACCAGTCCCTCCTGCAGCAAAGCAGCCCCACAACATAATGCTGCCACCCCCGTGCGTCACGGTTGGGATGGTGTTCTTTGGCTTTCAAGACTCCCCCCTTTTCCTCCAAACATAACAATGGTCATTATGGCCAAACAGTTCTAAAAAGTACGATCTTTGTCCCCATGTGCAGTTGCAAACTGTAGTCTGGCTTTTTTATGGCGGGTTTGGAGCAGTGGCTTCCTCCTTGCTGAGCGGCCTTTCAGGTGATGTCGATATAGGACTCGTTTTACTGTGGATATAGATACTTTTGTACCTGTTTCCTCCAGCATCTTCACAAGGTCCTTTGCTGATGTTCTGGGATTGATTTGCACTTTTCGCACCAAAGTATGTTCATCTCTAGGAGACAGAATGCGTCTCCTTCCTGAGCGGTATGACGGCTGCGTGGTCCCATGGTGTTTATACTTTTGTACTATTGTTTGTACAAATGAACGTGGTACCTTTTAGGCATTTGGAAATTGCTCCTAAGGATGAACCAGACTTGTGGAGGTCTACAATAATTTTTCTGGGGTCTTGGCTGATTTCTTTTGATTTTCCCATGATGTCAAGCAAAGAGGCACTGAGTTTGAAGGTAGGTCTTGAAATACATCCACAGGTACACCTCCAACTGACTCAAATGATGTCAATTAGCCTATCAGAAGCTTCTAAAGCATTGACATAATTTTCTGGAATTTTCCAAGCTGTTCAAAGGCACAGTCAATTTAGTGTATGTAAACTTCTGACCCACTGGAATTGTGATACAGTGAATTATAAGTTAAATAATCTGGTCTTTAAACAATTGTTGGAAAAATGACTTGTGTCATGCACAAAGTAGATGTCCTAACCAACTTGCCAAAACTATAGTTTGTTAACAAGAAATTTGTGGAGTGATTGAAAAACGAGTATTAATGACTCCAACCTAAGTGAATGTAAACTTCCGACTTCAACTGTATTTATATGTGTGTGTGTGTGTGTGTGTGTGTGTGTGTGTGTGTGTGTGTGTGTGTGTGTGTGTGTGTGTGTGTGTGTGTGTGTGTGTGTGTGTGTGTGTGTGTGTGTGTAGGACCTGGCCCAGTGTGTGACCTGTAAGGAGAAACACATCACTGTGAAGAAGGAGACTCATGAGTCTCTGGGTATGACCGTGGCCGGGGGGCGGGGCAGCAAGAGTGGCGAGCTGCCCATCTTTGTGACCAGTGTCCAACCACATGGCTGCCTGTCACGGGTTGGACGAATCAAACAAGGTGAGCTGTGGGCTACATCACAGCCTGTTAGATTGTCGAGGCCAAGTTCTTATTTGGTTTGGCTCATTATCTGCCACAGCTACATTCTCAGGGGTCAGCGTTCTCTCTCAGGACTCTTTGTCCTTAAGTAACAATGTATTTCTCTATGTCTCTCTCGCTCCTTCTATCTCTCGCTCTTTCTCTCTGTCTCTGTACTCTTTCGGTTCTTCACTCTGCATCACCAACTTCTGTTTTCCTCTCTCTCTCATTCTCTCTGTCCCCTCCTCTCCTGCAGGTGACATCCTCCTGAGTATCAACGACCAGGACCTGACCTACCTGAGCCACAGCGAGGCGGTTGGCACCTTGAAGGCCAGTGCGGCATCACCCTCCGTCCAGCTGAGGGCGCTGGAGGTCAGCATGGTGGAGGAGCCGGACCAGGACATGAGCCCCGAGGACCAGCTGCTGCCCACACACCACCACACACACGACTCAGACTTCGACTCCTCCTGGTCCCCCTCCTGGGTCCTGTGGCTCGGCCTGCCCAGGTAAACAGGAGATATAGAACACACCCCTCGTTGGGTTGGACTCACCTGGGTGGTTGGGATGTTGGGAGTTTGTGTGTGAAAATATTGCTTTGATTTATTTAGTGTTTTCATATTAGTGTAGGTGAAGCAGAGGAGACAAGGAAAGGAAGCAAGTTGACTAGTGAGATCCACCCCATGATTCACCTGAAGTAATCTGCGGAGGATGTGTAGTCTGAGCGTTTGTGTTGATCTTGATTCGAGTGTGTTCTGTGTTGGGATGTAAATGTCACACAGATCATGTATTATGTGTGTGTATTGACGTGTGTGTGTGTTGGTGTGTGTGTGTGTTGACGTGTGTGTGTGTGTTGACGTGTGTGTGTGTGTGTGTGTGTTGACATGTGTGTGTGTTGACGTGTGTATGTGTTGACGTGTGTGTGTGTTGACATGTGTGTGTGTTGACATGTGTGTGTGTTGACGTGTGTGTGTGTGTTGACATGTGTGTGTGTGTGTTGACATGTGTGTGTGTGTTGACGTGTGTGTGTGTTGACGTGTGTGTGTGTGTGTGTGTGTTGACGTGTGTGTGTGTGTTGACGTGTGTGTGTTGTCCTGAACGCCGCTGTAAAACTCAACAGCTGTTGATTATCAACTGAGGGGCATGTGGTGACATCCCCAGTGTCTCTCCCCCATTCATCCTTCTGAGACTGGTACAGAGAGGACAGCCTCAAACACACCCCTCCCTTTATCTATCGCTCTCTCCTTTTGTTCTGCTCTGTCTCTCTTTCTCTCCTCCCTCTCTGAATTTCCCTTCCTCCAACTCTCTTTTCCTCCCCACCTCGGTCTTTCTCCTTTCACCCTTTCTCTTGCCCTACTTCCCTCTCTCTCTAAACCTGGCCCCTCCCTCTCTCTCTAAACCTGGCCCCTCCCTCCCTCTCTTAACCTGGCCCCTCCCTCTCTCTCTTAACCTGGCCCCTCCCTCTCTCACAAAACCTGGCCCCTCCCTCCCTCTCTCTAAACCTGGCCCCTCCCTCTCTCACTAAACCTGGCCCCTCCCTCTCTCTCTAAACCTGGCCCCTCCCTCCCTCTCTCTCTAAACCTGGCCCCTCCCTCTCTCTCAACCTGGCCCCTCCCTCTCTCTAAACCTGGCCCCTCCCTCCCTCTAAACCTGGCCCCTCCCTCTCTCTCTAAACCTGGCCCCTCCCTCTCTCTCTAAACCTGGCCCCTCCCTCTCTCTCTAAACCTGGCCCCTCCCTCTCTCTCTAAACCTGGCCCCTCTCTCTCTAAACCTGGCCCCTCCCTCCCTCCCTCTCTCTCTAAACCTGGCCCTCTCTCTCTCTCTAAACCTGGCCCTCTCCCTCTCTCTAAACCTGGCCCCTCCCACTGCCTCTCAACCTGGCCCCTCCCTCTCAACCTGGCCCCTCCCTCTGCTTCTCAACCTGGCCCCTGCCTCTCAACCTGGCCCCTCCCTCTCAACCTGGCCCCTCCCTCTGCCTCTCAACCTGGCCCCTCCCTCTCAACCTGGCCCCTCCCTCTCCTTATAAACCTGGCCCCTCCCTCTCTCTCTAAACCTGGCCCCTCCCTCTCTCTCTAAACCTGGCCCCTCCCTCTCTCTCTCAACCTGGCCCCTCCCTCTCTCTCTCAACCTGGCCCCTCCCTCTGCCTCTCAACCTGGCCCCTCCCTCTCCTTATAAACCTGGCCCCTCCCGCTCCCTCTAAGCCTGGCCCCTCCCTCTCCCTCTAAACCTGGCTCCTCCGTCTCCATCTCCCCCTTCTTCTGTCTCCCTCACTAAAACACTGACTCATTCTTTCCATCCATTTATCTCAGCTTCCTTCACAGTAGCCATGAGATTGTTCTGCGTAGAAGTCACCCTGGGAGCTGGGGCTTCAGCATCGTTGGGGGATACGAGGAAAACCATAGCAACCAGGCATTCTTCATCAAGACCATTGTCCTTGGAACGCCTGCATACTATGATGGCCGCCTCAAGTAAGCCATCATTCATGTTGTTGGCTTGTGAACATAAAGACACATTTCCATTATTTGTAAGTTAACAGGCAATAAAGTATACACACACACACACACACACACACACACACACACACACACACACACAGTATATAAAACATGCTCTTTCCATGACAGACTTACCAGGTGAATGCTATGATCCCCTATTGTCACTTGTTAAATCCACTTCAATCAGTGTAGATGAAGGGGATGAGAAAGGTTAAATAAGGATTTTTAAGCCTTGAGACAATTGAAACATTGAATGGCACACATACACAATCCAAGGGTGAACGGGAAAGTGCCTTTGAATGGGGTATGGTAGTGGGTGCTAGGCACACCTGTTTGTATCAAGAGTTGCAAAGCTGCTGGGTTTTTCAGGCTCAACAGTTGCCCGTGTATATCAAGAATGGTCCACCATCCAAAGGACATCCCGCCAACTTGACACAACTGTGGGAAACATGGGCCAGCATCCCTGTGAAATGCTTGACACCTTGTAGTGTCCATTCCCCTGATGAATTGAGTCTGTTCTGAGGGTAAAGGGTGGGGTGCAACTCAATATTAGGAAGGCGTTCTTAATGTTGGGCATAGTCAGTGTATATGGTCCATCCATATTGATGTTCCCCTCTGTGTCCCCTCTGTACCCTAGGTGTGGGGACATGATAGTGGCGGTTAACGGGCTGTCTACGGCTGGTATGAGCCACTCAGCCCTGGTACCCATGCTGAAGGAGCAGCGTAGCAGAGTGGCTCTCACCGTGGTCTCCTGGCCTGGCAGCTTGGCATAGAACCGGGTCAAACTGCACTGGACTGCGTCATGCCATGCTGATATTACTCTAGTCTGTATCTAACCAGGACCAAATCATGCTAGACTGCATCGAACCCAAGCTATGGTGCCAAATCATGCCATACTGAAATTGCTCTGGATCTAACCTACTGTAACCTGGGACAAATCACATGGACTTCATCAAACCAGGCTAGAGTGAACCTGGCCCTCCTAGGCCAAATCCCTCGATACTAGGCTGGACTGTGCCAGCCCCACACCACACTGCACTCACACATACTGATGTGTTCATACAGATGTAGGATCTTAATTTGATCACCCTGTTGCAGAACTATCCTGCAATGCAGGACATTTCAAACTTGTAGTGTATGAGGTTTAAAAAGGTCCACTTTAAAATTCCAGACTTCATTTTTCCTAATGAAAAATATATCAAAACGCTACAAAAATGTCCATTCTTTATAATCAACATTTCCTGCTGTAGCAAACTGGCTGAAATGAAGAAGCTATATCTGTATGGTCATGTTACCGGTCTTCACTCCCACACAGAGAGAGTGGGACTGTATGTTAGAGGACAGGATATCATCTCTGTTTCTCTTCACTGGACTAGATAGTAAATACCAGGGGCATATTCACGTGGCCGCAACGTTACAGAACGTTTCAGATTGAAATTCCCTGCATAGAACAGGATTCTCTGCCATGTAGAATAATGAAATAGATCAGCTTTAGGCCATGTATTTCTGTCATTATAAAACGCTTCTAGGGTTATGTTCAGGAGGAGAAATCATTTTGAAACAAGTTCAGGTAACACCCCTTTCCAAAAAAATATAAAAAACATTCACCCAGTCGCTCCTACTGAATACAACCCAACTGAATAAACCCAGGCCTTACCAAATACCTGCCACGCCCTGGAGGCCCGACCCGCCCCCCTGGACACAGCCTTAGGCCTCATCACCGTGACGACCCAGCCGTCAGCTTGCTGGGGTTTTATACGTGTGTGAATGTGTGTTCTGCGGTTTAATAAAGACTTCCCACAGAGCGCATATGAGTCAGTTCTCTTACCTAGAAGTCCATCCACTGTGCTTGTGTGTGTCTGCCTCTGTCTGGCCCCACACCTTCATAGTGAAAGAGGAAAACATGTCTTTAGCACGCTAGTTTACTGGAGTCAGTTCAGCACCTGGATGCATTTATATTTTAGCAGACACAACTTACAGGAGCAATTTGGGTTAAGAGCCTTGCTCAGGGGCTCAAACCAATTTTTCAAGTAGTTGGCTCAGGGTTTCACACCAGCAAACTTTCGGTTACTGGCCCAACACTCTTAACCACTAGGCTCCCTGCCGTGTGTGTTCAGTCAGTTCAGTTGGTGTCTTGTGAGCACTGAGAAGAACATGTGAGAGTTGATATATTTGGAGCACACAGACCTCTTGGCTATTTTAAGTGCCATTTCTTCTTCAACAAGATCCCCCCTCCCCTGGATGAAAGGAACAGACTTTAGAACACGATATGAAAGTGCCGATATTGGAGGCACTTAGCAAATGCCCCTCAACCGAATGTTATTGCTAAACATGTTGCATTACACAACCATTAACGTCAGACACAAATCCAGACCTGCAGTAATGAGGATTTATTTAATACATAACTGAAAGAGTCGGCTTCTGAAAACAAATTGAACAAAAATACTTCACACAGCGCAAAGTATAGGTTCCTCTTCCACAGGTTTCAGAACACCCCCGTGGTTCTGATGGACCAGTCCATATCAGGGCATGGGTGTTACATGGTGTAGGAGCTAGTGTTACGGAGTTGGGCAGCCAGTCTGCTGGTCTCAGACCGTGTGGACACAGTCCCGGACTCCAACTGAGTCTGATGGGACGACTTAAGACTGTTGTGTCTTTATTTGCTCTGATCTTAACTTTTTTTTTACACATAATGTTTCTGACATCATTTCCCATGACTGAAAAGAGCTTCTGGACATCAGAACAGCTATCACTAACCGACTCATTGAAGTAGAAGTCCTCGTCCAAATAGAGGCGGTGATTTGCATCGATTCCAGGCCCTAATCCCCAACACTCATAGAAGGGGAATACTGCCCTATAGAGGCCGGTGTGAGAGCACCCTGGTAAGAAAGACTATGTCGGCGAATTAATTTTTAAAAATCACCTCTACCCTCTTACCTATTGCCTAATGTGCAATCGCTGGAAAATAAACTGGATGAGCTCCGTTTGAGACTATCCTATCAACGGGACATTAAGAATGAATATACTATGTTTCTCAGAGTCATGGCTGAACAAGGACATGAATAATAGAAATGTAGCAGGGTTTTTCTATGCATCAGCAGGACAGAACGGCAGAGTCCGGTGAGATCAAGGGTGGTGGTGTGTTTAACGGCTGCTGCGCAATCTCTAATATTAAGAAAGTCTCAAGATTCTGCCCACTTGAGTTAGAATACCTCAAACTGTCCATTTACCACCACAAACCAACGCTGGCACTAAGACGGCACTCAACGAGTTGCATAGGGCCACAAGCAAACAAGAAAATGCTCATCTAGGAAGCTCTCCTAGTTACCGGTGATTTTGATGCAGGGAAACTCAAATCTGTTTTACCTCATTTCTACCAGCAGTTCAGCTGTGTGATTAAAGGGATAAAAACTCTAGAGCACCTTGACTCCACACAGAGATGCATACAAAGTTCTCCGCTACCCTCCATTTGGAAAGTCGGACCATAATTCTATCCTCCCGATTCCTGCTTACAAGCAAAAACTTAAAAAGGTTGTACCAGTGCCTCGTTCAATAGGGAAGTGGTCCGAGGAAGCGGATGCTAAAGGTACAGGACTGATTTTCCCTTCCCTCCTCTCCTCTCCTCTCCTGAGCCCCGACTGGAATATGTTCCTGGTTTCATCCAACGGCATTGGGGAGTTTACCACATCAGTCATCAGATTCATCAATAAGGGAAACGACAACGTTGTCCAACAGTGACCATATAGGTACAGTGTCTTCAGAAAGTGTTCCTACCCCTTGACTTACAGCCTGAATTCCAAATGATGTAAATAGATCCCATGTCCATCTACACACAATGACAAAGTGAACACATATTTAGACAATTCAGCAAATATATTGAAAATTAAATACAGACATCTAATTTACTTAAGTATTCACACCTGAGTCAATACTTTGTAGAACCACCTTTGGCAGCAATTACAGCTGTGAGTCCTTCTGGGTAAATCTTTTTTAATTTGTTTTATTTTACCCCCTTTTTCTCCCCAATTTCGTGGTATCCAATTGTTAGTAGCTACTATCTTGTCTCATCGCTACAACTCCCATACGGGCTCGGGAGAGACGAAGGTTGAAAGTCATGTGTCCTCCGATACACAACCCAACCAAGCTGCACTGCTTCTTAACACAGCGCGCATCCAACCCGGAAGCCAGCCGCACCAATGTGTCAGAGGAAACACTGTGCACCTGGCAACCTTAGTTAGCCCGCCACAGGAGTCGCTGGTGCGTGATGAGACAAGGATATCCCTACCAGCCAAACCCTCCCTAACCCGGATGACGCTAGGCCAATTGTGCGTCCCCCCACGGACCTCCCGTTTCTGGGTAAATCTAAGAGCTTTCCACACCTTTTCCAATTGGTTGTTGATCATTGCTAGACAATCATTTTCAGGTCTAACTCTTGCCACTCTTCAAGTAAACACTAACTTGGCCACTCAGGAACAGTCACTGTGTTCTTGGGTAAGGAACGCCAGTAGATTCAGCTTTGGGTTTTTAGGTTATTGTCCTGCTGAAAGGTGAATACATATCCCTGTGTTTGGTTGAAAGCAGGCTGAACCAGGTTTTCCTCTAGGATTTTTCCTGTGCTGAGCTCCATTTTTTAAAATGATATCCTGAAAACTCTCCAGTCCTTAACCACTACACACATACCCAGAACATGATTCAGCCACCACTATGTTTAAAAATATGGAGAGTGGTACTCTGTAATTTGTTGTACTTGCCCCAAACATAACTTGGGACAAAAAGTAGCAAATTCTCTTACAGCCCCAAAAGTTACACCTATGAGAAAGGGTCAGAGCTCAGGCGGATGTGGTAGAATCTAAATACCCTCGTAGAGGCCCGTGTGTGTGTCATCTTCACTGAAACGGCAGCAGATGTGCGTGTTCAATCTTGTGCAGCAGGACCCATGTTTGTCATTTTCCGATATGGCCGTCACTTTTCCTTCACCCACTCAAAACCTGTAGAGTGGAAGTGTCACAGTGAGTTAGGTTACTACTCAAGTCCATTCAGTAACATTTCTGGTTCAAACACATTCAGAACTAAACCCTAGCCTCGGAGCCAACCCGCTGCTTTGCTTTAGCCAACTGGTTGTCTTGACAAATGGCTTGGAAAGGCAACAATGTAGTATTGTAGAAAGATCAGCCATCCAGCCTCAAACAAACCAGTCATTGACAGTGAAGTGAACCATTGCCCTTTAAGATAGTGAAGCTTCACACTCACATGTATGGCTTCTCTCCACTGTGGCTCAGCCCGTGTCTGGTGACCCGGTAGCGGATCCAGAAGCTCATCACAGTTTTCAAGTGAGAAGGGTTTCTATGGAAGAGAAACAGCAACATCGTGGATTCCTCTCTGTAACAAACACTATAATACCCATGTGTTTCTGACCCCCAGACACATTAACATTCATCTATCAGTAAAAAAACAACATAGGATGTCCAGTCTTTGATCTAACAGAAATGTGAATTTCAAGCCCAAGGAGCTAAGATCTGATCTCTTTGGGACCATCTGTTGAAAGAGGCTAAAGCTGGGCAGGACAGATATAAACACACCAAACCTGTGTGCTTACAAAGATGGGTATCTCATTTCCAAGATTTATTGAAGGTGGCTTGGCAGTTCACTAAATAAGGTTATTAATAAAGCTTTTTTTGGACTCGTATCCTTTCCCCCATTTTAATTGTATAGGTGGTAAAGATGACAGTGTTTTGGTAAAGAACCACCTCTAATAAAAACCGAGAGCAGGTCATTTACTACACTACATGGATTGACACATCTGAGGATGATATATTATATTGGGCGACACCACTATTGGATAATACAGGGGTGTTTCAATTCACGCAATGGAAAGTGAACTAAATGGAAAGCAAATTGTCTTGGTAGCCTAATAAGTATTTTCATTATTTTGGAGAAATATTGATGTTTAATAAATTAATATTGGACATCTGCTTTGTGATTTTATTCACTCATCACCCTACATTTGACATTGGTTCGTTCCTGTTTGGAGGAAGTTAGGAACAGTGAATGATGCAAACAGCCTGATAGAGAAAGGACTCATCATGGATATAACCTGTCTTAGCATGGACATTGCCATTGAGGGCTTGCATGTTTCCACCATTTTAAAGTAGTCAACTGGGTGGGAATTCCTATGGGTTATAGCCTCAATGGTGCTGCCCATGCTGTCACACACGCTATAACGCATATGTGTCAAACTCATTCCAAGGAGGACCAAGTGTCTGCAGGTTTTTGCTCCACCCTTGTACTTGATTGAAGTCACTAATGAGTAAGAAACTCCCCTCACCTGGTTGTTTAGGTCTTAATTATTATAGATTTATTTTTAAACTGCAGACACGCGACCCTCCTTTCAACGAGTTTGACACCCCTGCTTTAATGGCACAGTCCTCTATCTATCTCTATGAACAGCCTATACAGAGTTGTGACGAGGAGTGTCTGCAGGGGTTTCAAACTCATTCCATGGAAGGCCTAGTGTCTGAGAGTTTGGGGTTTTCCTTTCAATTAGTGTGTACACAGGCAGCCCAATTTTCACTAATTGGTATTTTGACCAATTGGATTAGCTCTGAAAAAGATCTGCTGTGATTGGTCAAAATACCAATTAGTGGAACAGTATCAGAATTGGGCTGCTTGACTGAACTCAGCCAAAATAGCCTCTCTTGCAAATGGATGTGTTTGGGTTTCTGGCTCTGATTTTCTAGATCTAAATGTTGTTATTGGTAAATTGAGTAGACTAGCCAGCAGTTGTTGTGATTCAGGTCCTTGAACTTACCTTTCTCTGACTGATTGCAGGCTTTAATATTGTTATCCAGGCTCCTGACACTCAGACAGACGCTATCTTCTGTCTGTGTGCGTTTGTAGTATGAGCTAAGTGACTGTCTGTCTCCAGTCATCAAACGCACATGGAAATTACAGCCCTAATCGTGGTCTTATCAACCAGCTCCATACTGGGATTTACAGTCAAAACCCAGTCTTCATTCTCCTACTGTCTCCCAATGTGATCCTCTTTAACCCACAAGACTGAGTCATGCAATTATGAAGACCGTTCAACCCACTCCCAATGATGACACTGCTCTTTACTTAGATTAACAATGTAATATGTTTCCACAAGGGTACTTAATTGTGAAAACAAAACATAACATCTTCAATACAATATGGTCTGTCCATTTCCTAAAGACTAGAGACCAACTACCATGCATGTTTCATTTTCCCATGATCTGGTGAGAAACCTTTGGCTGACATCTCTGAATGAGGCCTATTAAGAACTCCAGGGTGTTACCTCTGCTCCCTCCCACGCTTCAGGTCACCTGCCACCGTTATCAACCTCTCCCTGTCCGGTCACACTGGCCCAATCCCTCCACTGACAGGATCAATAACCCTAGTTCTGTATATGACCATGGTCTTCACTGATAACCACTACTGACAAGTAGAGGGGGAAGAAAGACCCTATCTGTCCACCTATCCCCCAGAGAGATACAGTGTGCTCTGTGTTTGGCCTGGGATTTCCTAGCTCCATTGTCCACCCCCACCCCCCAAACGAAAACACACACACATACCACACACTCCCCCCTCACATTACTGACACAAATACACCCTTCATTTACTCACTGGCAGTCCTTCAGCGGTTTTAATCCGACTCTAATCAGGCCAGAGACAAAGAAAAACAGAGCGAGAGAGAGGTGAAACAAGAAGGGTTGACAAGTGTGTGAGAACAACATGAACTCATGGAAACATTGTGGATAGAAAGAGAGAGACATAGTCTGATGTCTGTCGTTATTATCATCCCATACAGCTTCTGCTCTCCTCCCTCCACCAGTGGTGTGAGTGGTTAATGTGTGACACACAAGGTCGATATGGCTGCTCTGGGCTGCTGGCTGAGTTGACAGCCTCAATCTGTGTGTCGAACGTGTGTGATTAAGGAGCCCATAGTGATCCATGGCTTTTATCCACAAGTCCCGTTCCACACCACCCCTCCTTTCTCTCTCTCGCTCTTTTCCTCTCAGACTGTTTACTTTTTCCTCCTTCAATCACTAACTTACATGAGTCAGCGCTCCAGATGAAGGCCCATTCTGTCTGTGAGAGCAGATTCAAAGTTTCATTATGTTTCCTTCTTTCGTACTCTTTTATATCCTTGTTCTGTCTGACGGTACAGATATCACTATGTTTAAAGGAAGCTCCATAGGTGAAATGGTAGGTGCCCAACAATATAGGCAGTTATCTAAGCACCCAGGCCTCAACGCAGTCTATACTGATCAATAACCAGGGATTTGGATGTCCGCTACTGATTGATCACATTGATTTTGGGTGTAACCCCAGATTGTATTCATTCAGCTTGTTGGACACTTGTTCCAACAGTTATCTTCTGCCTTTATGGAGACAGACAGGGGTAACAGGGGCTGTAGGTTTGAGGTCTTTATGAGGGATAGTATCCCACCAGTGGGAACACTAATAGGCTGCATTTACACAGGCAGACAAATTCATATATTTTGCCCAATTATGGGCAACAGATCTGATGGGTCAAAAGACCATTAGTGGAAAAAATATATAATTGGTCTGCCTTTATAAATGCAGCCAATTGGCTGCATTTCAAAAGAATCGGGGGAGAAATAGAGGCATTTTCAAAAATGCAACGACACAGGACATACCACAGAACTAGAATGTTATTCAGATACACAACTCATCAAGCATGACATTTCAATAAAGTGATACATTTTCATATACATTCACGATATGGCTCATTACCTGATAGCGTCAGTTCATGCTCCCTCTCCCAGCTGCTGCTACTATCTCAGTAAACTGGTCCTAATTGGAGTAAATATTGGGTAAAGAACTGAGGTAGGATGCGATAACATATGTCAGATACCCAGTCAGCCATTCAGGCTCTGCTGATTAAACAGCACAAGTCAAGATAGGACAGGGGTAGTCCCTCCTCCCTACACACACAAAGTACACAGTCAAACAGTACCACATGACACACACACACATAACAGGCATGGCCACACCACCAGAAAAGAGATGTAACACTTGAATGAAGAATGATGTACTTTACACTAAAGACTGAACACCAGCCTGCTGTGATTGTACTTGAAGGGCATTTAAGGGCTCACTGCTCTCAAATGCATCTAAATCTGATAGGACACAATCAACATTTACAGGGTATAGCTTTTTCAGATGTATTCTCAGTAGCAGTCTATGACCATTGACATTTGTATAGGAGCCTGGGCATTCAATCTGTACTATGAAACAATGACAAATGTACTACATGGAATGCTATTCCACATCAAGTAACGCATAAGTAAAATCTGATAAATAAAAGCCAAATACACCTTCTGGAACAGCTGGGACGTGTAGATATGTAGTATTAGAATAATAGCCTGATGGCACCCAATGTGCTGTGAAATGTATTGTAATGTTTTTAAATTGTATAAAGCCTTAATTTTGCTGGATCCCAGGAAGTGTAGCGAATGGGGATCCATAGTAATAAATAATCCAAGGATCAGCTCCTAGAGGAAGGCACTTACCCTGGTGCACATTGCCACCTGCTGGCCTGATTGGTGTACTAGCAGTTATTTCCAGGAAGTACAGTTAAGGCAGAGAACTGTACATTTTGAAAAAGTCTACCTTGAACATTGACATATTTGCAACAACCAATCCATTTAAAAAAACATACACCCAGATGTTCTTTATTTTTTGACAATGGACAGCACTCACATTTTAAAGTGTCAAAACACTTAAAGCTGTGCGTATACTTTGAGACTACTGTGCTTGGAGTTCTGTTTGCCGGTGAAATAGAAATCGCATTTCACTTCCCTACGAGTGATCAATGAAAGACAATCATTGAACGACAGCTGCAAAGCAACCTAAGTCTCCCTGGACAGCACCTACATAACTCAAGGTATCACATAAGGGTCAGTTCTCCCCCCTGCCCTGAAACATCTCCTTTTCCATTATGTAGTTTTAGACACAGAAGTTACCAACATCCCTGCATGTTAGTGTACACAAGACTCAAGCTCACATAAATCTGTGCAGAAACAGTTTTATTTTGGTCAGCATAGTTATGCCATGAACTCATACGGGATGGGCTCCAGCAGCTGGGGCTCATTGCCCTTGGTGCTGACAAAGCGGGCATCACGGGGAGCAGTGGGCTGCAGGGGGAGATGAGGAAAGGACAAATGCACAGATGAGATGCCACTACAAATACAAAATCATTAAATAAAGGTTAAATAAAAATAGCAATTTAGCAGGCTTTTATCCTAAGCGACTTAGTCATGTGTGCATACATTTATATGTGGGTACACAATTCAAAGGACTATCAGAAATGATGACATGGCTGAATTACCATTACAGAATGCTTCAAAATATCAAAACATTCCACTAGATGTGTTGATGTCCTTTCTACAGCTTCAATCTATCTGGAATGTTCAGTTACATAGAAGTGACCAACAAGGCTGGTCCTAGAGAGCTATAGGATGTACAGCCTGTTAAAACACTACTGACAACAGCCCAGGTAAATGTGCTCTCTCATACCTGCCGTTTCAGCTCCACCCAGGTGCCCTTCTGCTTGGCCTCCACTTTCCTCTTCTCGTTCTCCTTGACGCGCTGCAGGAAGCTGTCCCTGCTCTTAGAGTGCTTCACGTGCTCAATACGTACGTTGATCCTCTTGGCAAGGATCTTACCTCTACAGAGAGAAGGGGAGACGTTTTCAGCTTGGAAGTAAATCAGGGATGTGGTCAGCACAACATACAAAAGGCTACTGGTCACAAAATGGATGTAAGCAGCGTAATTGAGACCCTGACTTATCAGAAAACATAACGCTTCCAAATGGTGAAAGACGTGTGGCCTGCAAATGTTTTTGTGTGTGTCTACTTCAACAACCCAAGTTCAAACATACGGTAGGTGCTTGGCCGGGATGCTGAAGTACAAATACTGTCCCCCACGTGAATGACCACTTAGGACATAGGACAGCCCGGGTGGCAAAGTGAAGGTGGGGTTTTGAGATAGGCAGCAATCATACTTCTGCAACATTAACCTTCCATTACAAAGATACCGGCAGGGCACATCAATTTCCTTTATGAAAGACCTAAAACATGACCAAGCTGGAAAGGAAACCGATGCTGACCAATCCACCATACATTGCCGTACTTACTTGACCTGCTTGTTGACAATGATGCCGACAGCATGTTGGGTTACGTTGTAGACTCTGCCCGTCTTGCCGTGGTAGCACTTGTGAGGCATTCCCTTCTGGATGGTACCTGTACCCTGGAGGAGAGACATTCACAATCTTAAGAGTTGGGTTTTTGGGGAAGTCCAAAATATAACTAATTTTGTTACGCTGCAGTCACTACCAATAGCCAGGTTTCCATCCAATTTGAAACAGATTTTCATGTGAATATTCAAAAACCTGCATCAGAGGTCTCTTTACAGTCCCCAAGTCCAGAACAGACTACGGGAGACGCATCTAGTACTACATGGAACTTTATTCCACGTCAAGTATCGCACGCAAGCAATACAGTCTGAAAAAATATAACACACCATATGGTACAGCAGGGACACACCTACAGACTTTGTGTTGTAGATATGTAGTAGTAGAGTAGTGGCCTGAGGGCACACAATGCATTGTGAAATGTATTGTAATGTTTTTGAAATTCTATACAGCCTTAATTTTGCTGGAACTTGTGCTACGCCATGACCTGCAATTGAGGGGAATGTTGTGTTGTTGTGCTGGTCTCCAACAACCCAAGTTCAAACATACGGTAGATGCTTGGTCGGGGTGATAAAGTACATATACTGTCCTCCACGTGAATGACCACTTAGGACTGCCCAGGTGGTAAAGTGAAAATGGGACTGTGTTTTTGGTGAAGATGTGTTTCCATCAAACTGACTTTGTTTTGATGACGTAGTGCACATAACTTGCCGTTAAAATCCCATGTACCAAATGAAAAATACAAGTCAAATGTGTTTCCATTGCATTCTCAATATCACAAAACCTATTGCATTATATAGCAAATGTGACCACTATCTTTAACCAACAGCTCACAGATAGTTTCAAGTAGGCTATCTACATTATGAGATTATTATAGATTAAAGCGATGTCATTTGTATGTATTTGTCAAACGGCAGCCAAGCATCAATCATGTCACCTGAATAAGACCCTGGATAATTATTGGACAGAAGCATCAAGTTCATCACCTTGCACATTCACCACCCTGTGAAGTTAATAAACGGCATGGTTTCCAATTCGTAATGGGAGGTCCACACCATATCATTGCATGACTACAAATGTACTTCGATATGAGTTATTGTTCTGGTGTCAGCCTGATGGTGACTTTCATGCTTCAGGCATTTCATCAACATGAAATAGATAGATGGAAACCTGGTTAGTGAAACCTGGAAAAGGTGGAACAAACCCTACCTTGATGTCAACGATATCGCCCTTCCTGTAGATACGCATGTACGTGGACAGGGGAATGGGACCTGAGGAACAAAGTACATTGATTCCTCACAACCAACCAAAACAACTTGAGTTCTTTACTTCAAATAACTCAGAAATTGTAGTGACCTAACGAGACATTTCATCTGCAGTCTTTCTGATATGAACTCACCATGCTTGCGGAAGGCCCTGCTGAACATGTACCTCGTCCCCCTCCTCTTGCCTCTTGTGTTCGTCATGATGCCTGATTACTTGGAAAACATGGACATTCAAATGTTAGATAAACCCAACGGCAAAGTAGGAATTCTTAATTACGGTGGCTGTAAAATGTATGATTTACAAGAGTGGTCTAGGACTTTGGATACTAGGGTTTAGTCGTCATTGGAGGTAATGCTGTCAGATACAAAAACTTAATTTCACCCCGCCCTGTGTATCTATGTTATGTAACTAAATTACCAATACAGTGGTCTGATTAACGTTTGCCTGACAACTGCAACCTGTTGTGACAAAGTGAATTTCACTGCAAAGAAAAACAATGTTGTCCGAATCATAGCTAGTGATTATTATAAGATGTACACCAGTTACTAATAATAAGGAGACACGCAAAACATGGAAACGTCAGTCAAAAATACAACGCCAAAAAACGAACGTTAGCTATTTAAGTCCAACGTTACCTAGCTCGCAAACTCAGTCCAATGCCGCCTCATTTTCCCAGATTGACAATTAAGTTAACTGCCACGTTGCACCAAAGTTTAGTTATTTTGCATGTCAAATTCTCTGGCTGTGTATGTTATTGTGCCTAAGAAATAACAAATCCTGCGAACGCAACAGTGGTTAGGCCCGCATGTGCAGCCACGCTGTTACCCCATTACCAAACCGTGTCACTATATGCCACACATACGGTCTTTAAAGGGTGAATTCTCGCCTCAAATATAGAGTATGTTTTAACATACGTATATCAATGTCTTCATATGCATTTAAAATGATATTTTATAAGTTTATAGTCTTTAAATGCAGAGCACATCTTACCCCCGGTAGCTCACAAGATGGCGGGTACGGCGGAAAGAGAGAATAAAGGACCCGAAACTCCTCCTTCTAAAACAGATTTAAGCATTGCCTTCCTATTGCCTGAACAAACATGCTGGGTAGAATCATTTGTTTCCCCTCTGTGCTGATCTAAGTCCAGTTTTGGTTATCTACCTCATTGACTAAGCTCCATTGGTACAATGTATTAAATGATTTCAGAACAGATAATAGAAAAACTTCCTTTCCTATTGGAATGTTGAGGCACTGTGAAGCGTCCTATGACCTGTACATGTCAGTGAACTGCTGAACGACTCGTCTGATTAACTTTTGTTAACAAAATGTATTAAAATAATGCAGATTTTGTTGTGCTTGTACATTATCGAAATAATTGATTGATGAACTGCTGACCGTGACAGCCAGTTATATTGACAAGTAAATTGGATTCTCGTCTCAAAAGCCTGATCAAAGTTTCAGTGAGTTTGACTCTGGTTTGACATTAATTACAGTCGTCATTCTCTACACAGCTGTGTGTCCAGAATTGCTCATGTGGGCACATTTGTGAATGTTATATTATCTACGCCACAGAACATGGACATCGGATGGAGGTTATCTTGCACGGACCTAAAACAGTCACGGCTAGAAGGGATCGACCTTTCGTCAAATTAACGTAAAAGTAGATTTTTTAAAGTTTTTGTAGCATTTTAGCTAACTACATATTTTCCAAACCTTTACCGTATTTTCCTTAATCTGACGTTAATTTAACAAAAGATGGATCGCTTCCAGGCATGACCCTCTAAGACCTAGCGGAGCTCCCATCGCCCGTCCAGTGTGCCCTGTCACAAGGGAGTCCTCCTCGCGGTGATTGGGTGGAAGATGGCGTTGGGCGAATGGAAATCCTAATGACAGTTTCCAAATTTGCCTCTTTTTGTACCATGGTGAGTAAATGGCATCTACTAAACACATTGCAAAGTGATGAGAGGGTGGCACGACAACCGTGGTTGTGTTGTTACTATCTTGCGTGACATGGAAGATGGTTAAAATCGTCTGCTTTTCTGTTGCTACCCAGTCAGTTTTCCTGGCTTCACTGACACATTGTTTTTGTCTTACGTTCTATTGCTAGCTATGATAACTAATTTCGTCGGCCTTTAATGTGTTATATTAGTGGGCTGTTTATGTATGATCTTTCATTAATTACTGATGTTTATCTCCTCCCCCACTGTGACCGCACTGCATAGTTCCGAGGCTAGCTAGCTTGCACGTTCATTTTGCAGTAAAGCAGTGTGGATGTCAAGACATTTCAACACTGGACACAATTTGAATACTAAATCAACATAACTCCGTAATTGTTAGCTGAGTTTACTCAACTCCGTGCTTCTACACCTGCATTGCTTGCTGTTTGGGGTTTTAGGCTGGGTTTCTGTACAGCACTTTGAGATATCAGCTGATGTACGAAGGGCTATATAAATAAATTTGATTTGATCAATGTCAAACCTAACAAAGTTATGTTCACAGTTGTGCTTTTCCTGTATGTGAATGTTAATTTAGCTAGACAGCATTTCCAGATAGTTACAGTAGTTAGTTAGTCAAATCTAACATTGTGACTGACGATACAGTGAGTTGTCTTCCTGTAAACCCCCTTTTCTGAATTCTACCGAAGCGCGAGCTATTTCTGGAACACAGCAGATGACGACATGATCAGCTGCTAGACAAGACTGACTGGCTGTCATATTGTTCCAAGTTTACAAAGATAACTACTTAGTTTGGCAAACCTGTCAGACAGACTTCATTCATTTGGATCATACATTTAGTTTATTTTATTTTTTATGATCAAACCCAACCTCTGTCCATGTAGGCCTACTCAGGAAATCCTGGTTGCTGTGTGCATTTTCACAGCCTCTGATGGTTAGGGTCATATTCCATTAACAAAGAATGACAGTCGTTCTGCCCCCCCTCCCACTGACAGCTATTGGCATTAGATATGAAATTCCATTTGGAACTATTGATCGGTACACACTCCCATCGACCTATGCCAAAAATATCAGCACTTTGTATTACAGGGCGCCAATGCTTCCGCTCTGGAGAAAGAGATTGGCTCAGAGCAGTTCCCTGTCAACGAGCACTACTTCGGATTGGTCAATGTAAGTGAGAGTGCCGTAGTTCACATGCACATGTCTGCATAATCTTTGTTACAGATCACATGTGCCTTATCCATGCAGACGGTTATTGTGTGTGTGTGTGTCCAGCTCTTTGCCTTACTCTTTGTATCTGTCCTTGTATTTGCCCCCAGTTTGGGAACACGTGCTACTGTAACTCGGTGCTGCAGGCGCTGTACTTCTGCCGTCCGTTCCGGGAGAAGATCTTGGCGTACCGCAGCCAGCCCCGACGCAAGGAGAACCTGCTGACCTGCCTGGCCGACCTGTTCCACAGTATCGCCAACCAGAAGAGAAAGGTGGGAGTCATACCACCCAAGAAGTTCATCACGCGCCTACGCAAGGAGAATGGTGAGCAGGAGACTGTATACTTGTAGTTCGGGATGGGGGGGACAGACCCTCTCTCTCCTGTTTCCCCTGAGGTTGACCCTCTCCCCTGTCTCCCTTGTACCCTACCTACCTCCTCTCCCCCTCTCCTCTCCATCTCCCTCTGCAGAGCTGTTTGACAACTACATGCAACAGGATGCCCATGAGTTCCTGAACTACCTGCTCAACACCATCGCTGACCTGCTGCAGGAGGAGAAGAAGCAGGACAAGACCAACGGCCGCCTGGCCAATGGCTCGCTCGACTCCCAGAACAACAACAGCAACGCCCCGCCTCCCTCCACCTGGGTCCATGAGATCTTCCAGGGAACCCTCACCAACGAGACCCGCTGCCTCACCTGTGAAACGGTACACACCGTCTGAGTCTGAAGCCCCTCACCCTCGTCAACTAGTTATGTCCCTGTTGTTGTTGTGGTCAGCAGGATGCAATGCATGTCGGTGATATGCTGTAGAGAGAAGGCTCAAATTCTGTTGGCACGAAGATGGACAAAATCAAGTTTCCATCTGACTCTAGTCATGCTGTTTTCTCCCTACAGATCAGCAGCAAAGATGAAGACTTCCTGGACCTGTCAGTGGACGTGGAACAGAACACCTCTATCACACACTGTCTCAGGTAAGAACACCTGACTACAATAACACATTACATATTGACTGGCCTGTGTATTGCTTCTTGCTCCGTGTGCCTCCAAGTACTCTGACCCCTCGCTCTCCTTCTCTCCGTTTCTCCCTCCAGGGGGTTTAGTAACACAGAGACTCTCTGCAGTGAGTATAAGTACTACTGTGAAGAATGTAGAAGTAAACAGGAGGCACACAAAAGGTCGGTGTTGGCAGTGTTGTGTTCATTGCAAAAGTAAACAAAAGTATTGTTCTGTGATGACCGTGTTTATCGCTATGTGAGGTTGTGTGTGTGAGGTTGTGTGTCCACTGTAATTGACTCCTCCCCCAGGATGCGTGTGAAGAAGCTGCCTATGATCCTGGCTCTACACCTGAAGAGGTTCAAGTACATGGAGCAGCTGCAGCGTTACACCAAGCTGTCCTATCGTGTTGTCTTCCCTCTGGAGCTCCGCCTCTTCAACACCTCAGGAGACGCAACCAATCCCGAGAGGCTCTATGACCTGGTTGCCGTCGTGGTGCATTGTGGGAGGTCAGTGTTGTTGTCTAAAAGTATTCTAACTGACCCTTAAGATTGTGAGTGTGTTGCTGACTTCGTCGTCTTGTTTTCAGTGGTCCAAACAGAGGACACTACATCGCCATTGTGAAGAGTCACGACTTCTGGCTGCTGTTTGATGATGACATTGTAGAGGTAAGATGTTGTATGTGTAGGTTGGTTCTTCTATCCTTGTGGGGACTTCAAATCCCCAAAGTTCCACAAGGATTGTAAAACAATAAAAATTCTCCCTTGTGGGTCATTTCCCATGTCCATGTGGACAAAGGCTATTTTAAGTTTAGGGGTTAGGAATTAGGATTAGGTCCACACGAGGATGTGTGTGAGCATGCATGGGAGCGCCCTTGTGTTTTGTGTGACCCCATTGACCCGTGTTGTCTCTCCTTCCCTCTGCAGAAGATAGACGCCCAGGCCATAGAGGAGTTCTACGGCCTCACCTCTGAGATCTCAAAGAACTCTGAGTCAGGCTACATCCTATTCTATCAGTCAAGAGACTGACTGTCCCTGAAGAGGACAGTACCTCTCAGTGGATTTGAGGATCATACTAGTGGACCATACTAGTGTAAATCGCTCTGTGGTGTCACACACCTACTGAAGCTCAGCCTCAGTCCCCCCTATCCTCCCTCCTACCTTCCTTCCTTCCTTCCTCCCTCCCCCATCCCACTCCTACCTCCCTCCCCCTTCCTTCCTCCCCCATCCCACTCCTACCTCCCTCCCTCCCCCTTCCTCCCTCCCTCCCTCCCTCCCCTATCCCACTCCTACCTCCCTCCCTCCCCCTTCCTCCTACCTTCCTTCCTTCCTCCCTCCCTCCCTCCCTCCCTCCCTCCCTCCCTCCCTCCCTCCCTCCCTCCCTCCCTCCCTCCCTCCCTCCCTCCCTCCCTCCCTCCCTCCCCCATCCCACTCCTACCTCCCTCCCCCTTCCTCCTACCTACCTCCCGCCTTCCCCCACCCTATCACTTAGGCTGGAGATGCTGCTACAGGGAGTTGTGTCAAAGGTTCAGTGGACGTATCAAAGTTTTGTGAGTTGGAAAGCTGTTTAATGACTGTTGTACAGAGGTTGTGTGACTGAGGCGATGGTTATAGCATGGGGGTTTGTGTGGGGTGAGTGGGTATTTAATGATTCATGTGTTGTAATAGCGGCCAGGTGTCTGCACACTCCCTCAGACTGCAACTCTGCTTTGGTGCCTGGCTGGGGCCTTGTCAGAGCAGACCAGTTGACTGCATGAAGGGAGAGTGGGGAGGTGAGTGTTCCAAGTGTGGGACACTTGGATCGTGTATTTCTACCATGTACAGAGTGGTATTTGTATCAATATGAGGAGAATAAGATGATATTATCATAGGAAAAAAATATAAGTCCTTGAGAAGATAATGTATTGTCACTATGGTGCACTTTTGATACCGTTTTGTAGGTGTTGGCAAGGTTTATGTGAGGGTTTGCTCGAGACGGCCTGTTGTGAAATGGTCATTTTCTGTTTTAAAGAAAAATTGAATAAAAGATGATAGATACAGGCTGTGAGTTTGTGTTCTACTTTCATAGACTGGTTCCTCTCCCCCAGGTGCACACTGATGACTCATCCTTGCTCAGCACTGCCCCTCAGTGGTTCTACCTGGTCACTACAGGTTCATACTGCAACAGCACAAAGGCAGTGTATTTTTTTAATGAATTCACACCTCCAGTCATGATGCTGCCTATGTAAGCAGCCCAGCCCACCCACGGTTGCCTTAACAAAAACAGGGCTAGATGATGCTAGGACACTGTACCTCAGGCAGGTGTGTAGAGGAGTCTACTGACTAGCCACCTACAGACACATCTGAAGACAGACTTAATCAATTAATGATTGAAAGTGAAGGCCTTCAAGCACAGAGGAACTGAGGGAAGAAGGGTAGATAGAAGATGGATGAGAGAGGGATGAGAATCGGGAGGTGGCTGACAGATGATGGTTCGAATAGACATGCCCAGAATAGCAAAACACAGGGGGCTAGGATGAGGGAAAGAAGCACTCCGCGTCAACATTGCATTGGAGAAATGTCGGAATCTAAAGGAAAATTGGTCAAACCATGAGATCTTGTTGCATGGTGATACCACAGCCTGACAATCATAACTTGTCCCTGCACTTAAATCAAATGTTATGTCACACATGCCGACTACAACAGGTGTAAGCATTTCACCTTACAGTGAAATGCTTACTTACAAGCCCTGAACCAACAATGCTGTTTTAAGAAAATACCAACAAAAAAAAGTAAGAGATAAGAATTACAAATGATTAAAGAGCAGCAGTAAATAACAATAGCAGGGCTATATACAGGGGGTACCAGTACAGAGTCAATGTTTATTTTTTTTATTTAACAGTCCAGGGGCATTATCCTCTATTTTGAAGTCATCTTTCTGTCTAAAGTAACTAACCAGTAAAATTCAAACTTTTAAAAGATAATATTCTGACTTATACCCAAATAAGGTTGTTGACTCGTCCTATGGCCTACTTGTATTTGTAGCCAAAGCATACATTTGAGAAAAAATACCTAAACCCCACCTCAAACTAGTATCTCAAACAGACCATTTCAAAAATACTTTCCATTTCCTCATAGAGGATGATGTCATCATTCTGTCTACGCCCACACCATTAATTATGTTGTTGGGGAACACCCACACCATTCCAACACAGAAAAGCTGCTTTTTAACATATTTAATTAAACATTTTGGAAGGAAAACTATTAAACTCTTACTGTCATTAATCATAGGTCGTATTTCAAAGAAATCTGGAAACAATGGACAGTAAAAAAAATGTTAAAGATAGGCCGACACACACACACACGGGGGATGCGCACAACACTATCTTTTATTTATTTATTTCTGTTTATCAAAAAAAATGTTTTTATGTATGGCAACAACAATACCAATATTACAATACAGGGACATTCCTGTGAATACAATGAACAAAATGAGATAATGGAACACCAGGCGACCAGGCAATGAGACATTAACAGACATTCAGAGACATAGCTTCTAATAATTTTTTCCAACTTTTTACATTTCACACATTTGAGGGATTTATAAAATTGCAATAGTTCAATGAAAAAAACTACAAAATAAGGATTTTTTTTTCAAAATAATATTTGGCAAAAATAATAATAATGTTAATAAAATAGTTATGATCGGAATTACAAGGATAAGTACAATGTCATTTTTGGAGATTTTATACACAACCATTCATGAATGTCAATCCATAGTTTACTAGAATGGTAGCAAATAAATGAAATGGGAAAAAATGAAATGAAAAAAATAAATGCTCTATAGATTCTGAATCAGAAGAACAAAAAACATGAGTTTTGTCAAAATTGAATCTTTTGTGCAAGAAATCATTAACAGGGTAGGTGGAAGAAAATATTTAAAAATTAGTTTCTTTAACTTTTGGGATAACTGGACAAGTAAGGTAAAAGGTAGTCACTTTTGATCACAGCATGGGTTGGTCACTTCCGTATTAATATATTTCATTATAATCACCAAAAATGACTTCATTAACTGCCAATCGTATCCACTTATTGTTGCATTTTTATCCAAAAGATTCAAGTCATGAATTTGTAAACTTGGAAAAGAGGGAACAACCTCATAATATAACCAAGTGTTTTTAATAAGTCAAAGTAAAGGAAGTGGAATTGCTTTGCAAACCTTAATATATCTTTACCAAAAATACAGATCCCTTATAAATTCTGAGACTCAAAATACTGCTCGTAAATCTGTGCCTAAAATAAATAAAAGAGGGGAGATTGGACAACCCTGTCTAATTCCTCTAGGAATAGAGAAACAAGGAGATGTGCCATTACTCATAGCCACAGAACTGCTAATATCGTTATATATAATATATTATCACTTTACAGAAATTCTCCCCAAACCCAAAAGTAGAGAGAGTTCTCAATAAAAAGTTGTGTTCTAAAGTGTCAAAAGCCTAAAAAATAAATAAAAAAACAATATAAAGCCATCAACTTCTTTGAACTCACTGTAATCTAATATCTAAAACCAATCATATATGGTTATGGATACTCCTTCCTTTAATGAAGGCTGATTGAGTTTCACTGATTATATACAGTTGAAGTCAAAAGTTTACATACACTTAGGTTGGAGTCATTAAAACTCGTTATTCAACCACTCCACAAATTTCTTGTTAACAAACTATAGTTTTGGCAAGTCGGTTAGGACATCAACTTTGTGCATGACACAAGTCATTTTTCCAACAATTGTTTACAGACAGATTATTTCACTTATAATTGACTGTATCAAAATTCCAGTGGGTCAGAAGTTTACATACACTAAATTGACTATGCCTTTAAACAGCTTGTAACATGCCTGAAAATGATGTCATGGTGTTAGAAGCTTCTGATAGGCTAATTGACATTATTTGAGTCGATTGGAGATGTACCTGTGGATGTATTTCAAGGCCTACCTTCAAAGTCAGTGCCTCTTACTTGGCATCATGGGAAAATCAAAAGAAATCACCCAAGTCTAATTCTAGACTTCCACAAGTCTGGTTCATCCTTGGGAGCAATTTCACAGATGAACGTGGTACACGTGGTACACGTTCATCTGTACAAACAATAGTATGCAAGTATAAACACCATGGGACCACGCAGCCGTCATACCGCTCAGGAAGGAGGCGCATTCTGTCTCCTAGAGATGAACGCACTTTGGTGTGAAAAGTGCAAATCAATCCCAGAACATCAGCAAAGGTCATTGTGAAGATGCTGGAGGAAACAGGTACAAAAGTATCTATATCCACAGTAAAACGAGTCCTATATCGACATAACCTGAAAGGCCGCTCAGCAAGGAAGAAGCCACTGCTCCAAAACCGCCATAAAAAAAGCCAGACTACGGTTTGCAACTACAAAAGATCGTACTTTTTGGGGACAAAGATCGTACTTTTTGGAGAAATGTCCTCTGGTCTGAAAAAGTGTGTGCGAGCAAGGAGGCCTACAAACCTGACTCGGTTACGCCAGCTCTGTTAGGAGGAATGGGTCAAAATTAATCAAATTTATTGTGGGAAACAATTTAAAGGCAATGCTACCAAATCCTAATTGAGTGTATGTAAACTTCTGACCCACTGGGAATGTGATGAAAGAAATAAAAGCTGAAATAAATAATTTTCTCTACTATTATTCTGACATTTCACATTCTTAAAATAAAGTGGTGATCCTAACTGACCTAAGACAGGGAATTTTTACTAGAATGAAATGTCAGGAATTGTGAGTTTAAATGTATTTGGCTAAGGTGTATGTAAACTTCCGACTTTAACTGTATATCATCAAGGCCTTTTTTCAGCCTATTGGCATAGACATGGGCTAGTAACTTTTATAGTCAGTTGCCAACAACGTGATTGGTCTCCAATTGTCCAGGTAAAGAGAGCCCTTCATTGGTTTGGGTATAATAACTATTAGTTCTGTCTCAAAGAAGATGGTAAGATAGCATTAGCAATACCCTCTTTGTAGACCGAAAGCAATAACTATCTAATATCAAGCCTAAAATGTTGATAGAATTCAGGAGTCAGGCCATCTGGTCCAGGAGATTTACATATGGGCATTTGTTTAATGGCTTGGTCCAACTCAGTAATATATATCAGAATCACTGAGTTTCTTATTAAACCTTACTTCTACAGGCCAACATAGTTATTAGCTGAATCAAAAAAAGGACTCTAAGTCGCTTTCTGAAAGATGAGATTGATTTAGTGAACTGTAGAAAGAGTGTATTTCCTTATTAATCACTTCAAGATCATCAGATATAGTGTAATTTACATACATTGATGTAATACTATTCCTAGTCTGCCTACTCTTCTCCAAATTAAAGAAATAAGATGGGGGGGGGGGGGGGGGGGGGGGGGGTTCTCACCTGTTTCCAATCGATTTAGCCTTTGAACGGATGAAGGTCCTGTGCCTTATACAACACTCCTATCAGTCTCTGTCCTTGAGCAATGGGCGCTGACAGATGAGTAGGTCCTCCTGGTATTGAGCTGTTGCTGTCTCGTCCTCTCGTGGGGGGTTTGAACAAACACTTCCCGTCTCGAAGTCTGGCCCGTTAGAGAGCAGCGCTCCCCCTTTTTCCACACCCCCGCTCGCTGCACAGCCGCAGTCCACAGCAATGCTCCTGTAAAGCCTCTGCTCCGCTTTCCCTGCTCTCCCTCTGTGCTTCAGTAAAGACCCATCCACCCCCCGGTGCAACAGTGCTGCATCTTCATCTGATCGGGGCTCCGCACCTGCCGCCATCGTTATCAATAGCCTATCATGGAAATACAGCAAGGACGCACTTTTATCTAGCCTTACGCCGCACCACGGAGTCAAGGTAGGCATGTTAATAGTGGTGGATACATGGATGAATGAATTCATTAATTAATTAATGGACGGGCGGTCTATTTGAGGAAAATTGTTAATACAATGCAACCAAGGCTATTGTTAATGCAACCTGGCGGGGTTTTGCGGAAAACCAAAGGTGATTAAATATTATTAGGCCCAATGTTGAGACACATGAGAAGGTAAGAGAGGAGCACCACAAAGGACTAGAATGCTGAAATGGTCTGTTTTGCGTTATTCCAAGCATCTACGGGTTGTGGCGAAGAAGAGGCTATCGGGACCATTTCCTCTTGTGGTGGGGTGAGATACATGTACAATCGAATGTGTGCATAGCGCGCGCTGCATGTCTTTTAGGGTTCCTATTCCTACATTGTGTGGTTTTCAGAATTGGGCCTATTATCATTTTATGATTGGTTATGATAGTAGGCCAATTTCGAAAGACTTTATATGGAGCCTGTTGATGAGTAGTTTACACAATCTGCCACAAAACTGCTCCATACCACAATGACTATAGCAAGTATAGGCAACTGTGTATTGTTCTTTCAATTCATACCAGATAGGGTACAATACACTTTAGATTATAATCAGGCTGAGTTATCTCTTGTTACTGTATTAAAAATAAGGCATGAAATGTGGACAGAGGGATAATGTCTAGGCTACTATAGTCCTCTATCAAAATATGATCTTATGTGTGAGCGCTCATCTCTGTGTGGCTTCTTAAGTTTGTGTCTGTGCCACTGCGAGTCTGTGTGTGAATTTTGACATGTGTGTGTGTGTTTGGTGCATGCATCAACGGGTGTATGTGTGTGTGACCTCTTATAACACTAGTATATGTGTGTGTTTCCAGACAATGAGTGACGCATACAAACCGTTGGTCACCTCCAGCTGGCTGACCCCTGACCCCACAGCCTGGTCCAGCAGCGGAGACGGATTCACGGACAACGCCACCTACTCCCCTCTGGACTCCTTTCCCCCGGTGCCCCCTCTCCTGATCAACCCCTGGGACATCTTGCTGTGCTCCTCAGGGACCCTCATTGCCTGTGAGAACGCCCTAGTGGTGCTGGTGATCTGGCAGAACCCGTCTCTCCGAGCCCCCATGTTCCTGCTGATCGGCAGCCTGGCCCTGGCTGACCTCCTGGCTGGTCTGGGCCTGGTGCTCCACTTCACCTTGGCCTACCTGCTGAGGTCTGACTCGGCCCAGCTGCTGACTGTTGGTCTGGTGGTGGCCTCCTTCTCAGCCTCCGTCTTCAGCCTGCTTGCCATCACCATAGACCGTTACCTGTCACTCTACTACGCCCTGACCTACAACTCAGAGCGTACCGCCGCCTTCACCTACACCATGCTGGTCCTCCTCTGGGGCCTGTCTCTCTGCCTGGGCCTACTTCCCGTCACGGGGGTGAACTGCCTGGCGGAGGAGTCGACATGCAGCGTGGTGCGCCCGCTGACTAAGAACAACGTGGTGGTGCTGTCCGTATCCTTCCTCCTGCTGTTCGGCCTCATGTTGCAGCTGTACGTGCAGATCTGTAAGATCGTCATGCACCACGCCCACCAGATCGCCTTGCAGCATCACTTCCTGTCCACCTCGCCCCACTACGTCACCACCAGGAAGGGCGTGTCCACACTGGCCATCATCCTGGGAACGTTCGCCGCCTGCTGGATGCCCTTCACCGTCTACTCCCTCGTCGCCGACTACACGTACCCACCTCTCTACACCTACGCCACCCTGGTGCCCGCCACCTACAACTCAGTCATCAACCCAGTGATCTACGCCTTCAGGAACCAGGAGATCCAGCAGGCTCTGTGGCTGGTCTGTTGTGGCTGTATACCGGCCAGGGTGACCCACAGGGCACGGACCCCCAGCCACGTCTGACACAGACCCAGGCCCTGGGAGGGAAGGAGAGAGGTGCCCTGGGCAGAGGAAGGCAGGCAGGGTCTACTGCATGGCTCTGTGTCTCCATGGCTGGGCTGTATCCAGTGAAGGATGGAGGCAGCAGCAGGAGAAGGGGAGTTGGAGGGATAAGTAGAGGCAGAGACATACAGTATATATCTTTGAGTATAGGGTGGAGGATTTGGTACAAAAGTGTACTGTATGCCTACTGTACCTCTGACCTTCTCTATCTCGGTCTTCCCAGTTTAAATATAAAACAACATCACATGATCTGACCGCTGCCACCATAGGTGTACCATCCCCCCTCCACACCACCGTTGGGTTTACGTGCCACGAGGTGTTCTGCAGATGACTGGGAAAGGATGGTCGCATGGCGCTGCAGCAAATGTAGATTACATAGTTTTAGCCGCTTTTAATGATGCGCGCTTTTTTTCCTCCATAAAAGGATTGAGAGATTATTCTAGACTGTTTAAACTTGTCCCACAAGTTAAAAAGCTCGCGTGTGTGCAAAAAGGCAATGTATGTGTCCCATGGACAGAGAGGGAGAGCGAGAGGAGTAGTGTAGGGAGTGATGAGCAAAAGGGGGCGATGATCAAGATGCAGACGTTTCACTACAACGAAGCCGGGCTGCGGCTAGAGCATCTCATCTCGCTGCTGCACTCTGAACGTGCTTTGAAAGCTAAACAACCGCGAGAGGCTAAAAATAGCCCCGGCGCTCTGTGATCCGCGCGCCCTGCGTCCTCCGCAGACACCGAGTAAAGAAACCAAGCCGAGGAGGAGGAGAGCGGGCGCTTATCTTCCCTTCCATCCATCTTTCAATCTCCATCTCCCCCCATTTCACGTGTGAGAATGTATTATGATGTTCTGTTTGCTCTACATCCCGAGGTGACAACAGCCTCCAGAAGATAAGTACCCTTATTGCCCTACCCCTTGCGCGTGCCAAATGCCCTTAGATTATGATTAGACCTCTGATCTTTTTATCTCCGTTTTATCCAGTCGCTTCTTCATACATAAACAGCCCAATTCTCATAACTAACTCATTCTGTATTTTACGCACGTTAAGTAGGCTGACTTCTCTTGATAGTAGAGGAGAGTGAAATGTTCCCTCTGCAGACCAAGCAGACAGTTAGACTGGCTGGGAGCTGTTGAAACTGAATGTATTGTGGGATCCTCGCTATATGAGCCAAGTTACAATTACCACCAAGCATGTTAACCATATTGGCACTATGTGTGGGGTGTTTGCGTTTTACGCCAGATACCCGGGTTTGCTTCCAGCTTCCTCTTTTTGCTACATTGTTGTCAGAAGTGGGATGGCGGCCGTGGGGCCATCGGACTACACAGCCCGAGGTGTATGAAGCATAGGACTTTAATGAATACCATTTCCCCTGATATTGCAACCAGGTCTCAGACCATTGTGTATTATTCTATATGTAAATCCAAGATACTCCATTTTGTATGATATGATATGTTTGGTATGGTTACAAAAGACAGCCTTAACTCAAAGACTGCAAGTTTGAATATCATCACTGACACCTTCAGCATTTTAGCTAATTAGCAACTTTTCAACTACTTACTACTTTTTAGCTAATTTCCAACTACTTAGCGTGTTAGCTAACCCATCACCTAATCCTAACCATAGCCCTTTTAGTTAACCCTAACCTTAACCCTTTAACCTAACTCCTAAACTTAACCTTAACCACTAGCCTAGCTAGAATTAGGAACATATCATACATTTAGCAAATTTGTGACATATTGTACATTTGCAACTTCGTAACATATTGTACGTTTTGCATCTTCGTAACATATAATACCAATTGTAATTTGTAACATATTATACGAAATGGGGATGGACATCCACAAAGTAATAGAGTGTTGATTATCAATCATCTATGTGACAGACCATGGTACAATAAGTGTATTTATTTTAAATGTTTTAATCTTTGGATAACAAGAAAGGAGGAGAGCAGTGACACGTCTTGTTCTTCCAGCTATGGATGTCTCCTGCCTCCTGGATCCACTTCCTTACCGTGGCTGACAGAAGCCAGTCAACACCACCCCCTGATTTAGAGCGGTTGGGTTAAATATAGAAGACACCTTTCGGTTGAAGGAATTCAGACTAGGTATCACCTTCCCTTGATCATAGCCAGCGGTGTGGACGTCATGCTTGCTGCTTGCCTAGCGAGTACCAACGACTTCCTTCTGATTCAGCTCATAATGAGGCTTGAACCCAGGACCTCTGCCTTGCTAGCACACGTGACCACCCTCCTTGACAACCGTTTCTTGACAATTTCAAGATAGCTGTGGAGTGAGCTGACGGGTACATCCTTAATACATTCACCCCTTCTAAACTCGCTTCATAGCTAACAACCCGGCCTTGGAGCTGAGCCCAACTGCAGATCACGGCACCACTGTTATGGACGTCGCGCTGCTTGCCTAGCAAGTACCACTTCCTCCTGATTCGGCTCACACCGAGGCGCAAACCCAAGACTTCTGCTTTGCTAGCACACATGACCGCCGCCGTCTTTGACAACATGCCAGCCATTTGAGCTATCAGAATATATCTAATTCGATAGCACCATCAGCGACATTTCAAGCTAGCTGTGGAGTGATCTTATGGTTGTTCTTAATGCTGTTCCAGCATCGCCCTTCACACATTGTTTGTTGATGAGGGTCATTCGGCCCTAGGTCCTCATTCTGCCGTCATATCAGCCAGCAGCAACAACTAAGTGTTAGTTACTTCATGGACCGATCGCAATACTCTGTCAGCAATAAGCAATGATGTGTATAAGCCCTGGATGACTAACAGGAGGCGTTGTATTGAAGTCACCTCGGTACTCCCCCTCCAGTGTAAAAAATATTTAGGAAGACATAGAAATGCATTTATTAATGTCTACATTAGTGTCTGATAAGTGTATTATATTACAGACACCTTCATGCATACTTTAAAATATGTGAGCTAAACATAAAATATTTAAAAATCCTTAAAGTATTTTTTTATTACTCATGTTACAGTCCCCTCTACAACAAAACAAATACTTAAATGCATGTAATTTTGTCCTTGAAACATGTAATTGAAAGAATTCTGTAGAATTCCATTCATTTCTATGGAGGACTGCTGCTACTGGGGAGGGCCAATATGGCCGACCGGTGGCTTCAAAGCCTCTCAATGGCCAATACATAGCATCCGCAATCCAGGGTTTATAAACATCATTGGCAATAACAGCCTCTTCCCAGCAGCATGACCACCTCCAGCATGATGATATACAAGGACAACGAACAACAGCCCTTATCTACGATGCCAAGCAGAGTCCTTATACGACCAGGCCGAAAAGGACTCTGAACTTCCCCAATACTTGTGCCGTGTGTGATTTCTCCAAATGGGAAATTAGATCTTGACTTGTGTGTTTTGTTTATGAAAATGTGAATGGGACAGGAGACTGACTGCCACCGTCCAGTATTCTGTCATCACTCATTACAATGTCACTGCCTCCTTTGATCTGAATCTACTGCTGTATTCTCTGGCTACGGTCGTCTTCAATATCTTACACTGAATGAAACCCGGACTCTGTGAGAAAATATCTCACCGGTTTTCAGTTGCATCTGCCTTTGTGAACATATTAAGCGTCTGTGATTAAGGAAAATCTTTCTGTGCATATGAGTTGCATGGCCTCTTGAGTGTGTGCATTTGAGTATGATGTGTGTATGTGTGTGTGTGTGTGTTTGTGTGATCAGAAGCACAGACCGACTGTATAGCTGTCTCCATGGGGACAGTAGATCCGAGGATTTACTTTCTGCGTGACCTTTTCACCTCAGGGGAAATGGCTGCCATTCTTCCCATCATTCTGAGAGAAGTGGCCTCATCACACACATTCCACCAGAGGAATGACGAAGAGAAGGATAGTTCCTGATGTGTTGAACTGAATAGTGGAGGTATGCAGCGGCTGACCCTGAGCAGTAGTGTGGGGCAAAGGCAATGACGTCACGTGACTGATGGAATAAGAGCTCCTGTCATAGTCCTTGTGGCTCTTCACAGACCAACAAAGCCAAGAAGACATGTCCTTTACCTTTGATGAATAATCTATTTTGTTATATTTAGTGAAAGTTTCTATATTTTTTTCTAGCGTTGACACGCCTGAATTCTGATTTATCTAAAGTATCTTGTATTTTAATGCGCTGTAGAGCCTCTTCTGAATGTATTGGTAAATATACATTGTTTATTTAATGTGGCAGCCTGTTGACCAATTAGATTCTGTAGATATAGCATGCATATCTTTTTATAGGGGTGTTATGACATCACGTATGGTGCTACCTACGCCAGGGTCCAAGGGGGGCTCAGGTGCACCAATTTTGAGTGACATCACATTTCACTCCCAATTACTGTTTTCTAAAGCCTGTTTACATTTCAATCCCTAGCCCCTTCCCCCAATCCCTCCCCCTTCTTTAGGCAGATCTGCAAAGTCTGGAGAGGTGAAAGCAGTATGGCTTACACTTTACTTAGCCTGTTGGAGGGCTAGGTGGAGCTGTCGCAGTACTTTCACCTATCAAAAATCTTGAGGATGTGCCGGACCAATGAGCTAAGGGCTAGGGACAGAAATGAAACCGTGCTTCCCTTATTTTTTTAATGTTCTCTCATGTACAGTAATGTCAATCGTTCAAGGCTCTAGGTGAGCTTTCGTAGATGGGATAGGTGCAAACAAGGGCTTCACATTCTTGAGTAGACAAAGGAACCACTGGTGTGTGGATATGGTACTTTACTGTTTGGATAGCATATTTACTTCATGTTCAAGTATTGTGCAGTGTAATCGCACAGAAAAGTGTAATTTTGATTGTACAGAGGAATGAACTTTCATGTGGTTGGAGGAGTTTCTAGTGTTACCGGTGGGGTTTCAAGAGCTGTAGGTGAATTATGTGGTTTGGTACCCCGATCCAGAGCTAAATTACACGTCTTTTAACTCCTCAATGGCTGAGAATGGGGAGGGATGCTACAGTAACAGCATCTTGTGTAGACTCATGCGTTGTTTTAAATGTGAAATGCACTTTATGTTGTTGGACAAAAAAATGGCACAACAAATTAAGTATCTGCAAAATGAAAACTATAAATGATAATCAACATGCACTAACTGAGATATTGTAAGACGTGTGAACGTGGTGTGTATTTTTTCAAGGTGTTAGATGTACATTTTTGTTGCTTTGGTTAGTTTACCGAATTGAGAGATGTTGTTAATTTTGTATTAAAAGAATGTGCTGTGCATTAAAAACACAAGCCTGTGTTGGTTTGTTTTGTTCACTCTGAATCCACTGGCTCTGCTCCCATGGTGGCTTCCTGTACTGTTACCATGGAAACTGCTGTGTCACCATCAGGACCATGTTGTCTCCTGACAACGGTACGCCAGTAAAAGAAACGCAGACAACATTGTGAATATCCTTTTTCATATTTGTTCTCAAGGTCAGAGTTCAAAGGTTACAGATTTTACAAAAAATAACCATGACAACCCTAAACCCAATCCAATCTATTTTTCAGCTTCCAAATCTTTGCTAGACATCACTAAGCGATCATAGTCTCAGATGTTATTCATTAAGCTTCCTTTCACTCATATCTCTCTGATCTCCAATCAGACGCTCTTACCACACACTCCAGCTACGTTTCAATATCCATTCTTGAGTACCACTTAGGATGATGCCCAGTCAATAGTCTACAGTCACATATATAGAGTTAGGCCATGTTTTACCACAGCCACCATGTTAGCGCCCATATAGAACTTTATTAATGAATAGTTGTGATGTACCAAAACGAGAGCGCCTCTGACAGTTCCCTATGAAATGACCCACTGTAATCAAGCAAAACAGAGCAGTGAATTTAACAGATTTTTTTATTGATTAACATTGGGGATAATGTGTATTCAAGTCAACAAATTGCACATCTGCTTTCACTGTGAAAACTATCAACAGTAAACAGCACAACGTGGAAGCTTTAATTATCACTTAGAAATGGCTATTGAGGAGAAAGTGGTGCTCCATGAATGTTCAGAGAGAACTCGCATTGGCCTAACTCTCAACATATATCTGGTCTACATTGTTAGTGCGGTTGATGGAATACAGCCTCACTCTCAGGTGTTGTTCAGAAGGAACAGTTGGGAAACGCTTTAAAACATTGTCACCTATTTGTTCCTCCTGAACGCTACCCTGACCACCGCAGTCCACTCTGACTTCTCTTCCTCCAGTTGCTATAATCTACACATTAAAAGCTTGTCGCTTCCCAGATTAACTATTAATAAGTGTTTGAGTAAAAACATTAGAAAAGACAAGTAGATTTTCTGTCCAAGGGGAGGTTGCTATTTCTCCAAGTGAAGCCCTTAAGATAGTTACCATACATGAGATAAGTCCCCATTCGTGGGGTGCCAACACATACAGGGCTTTACTAGTGTTATTATGGATAACATATTATACAGAGACACTGTGGTCTCCTGGGGTGTATTCAATATGCCCAGAGCGTTGCATGAGAATTCTTATATGTTAATGTAATAGTTTTGAATTGAACGTTGGTTTACAGTTAGTGTCTGTATAGCAGCTGAACATGACACTATGCATCTTGAATTCAACCCTAGCGTTCCAGTTGTGAATCCTTCAGCAGCTGATGCAGGAGCCTGATCTCCCAGCAGTGCTACATGTGACCAAGGATCACCCAGCTTATATACTGTACAAACATACCTACGACACGAGGGAGTGTATGAGTCTGTATATGTGAATGTTAGCTTATGTTCATGTGTTCGTACACATACCTTTTAGTGGTTCTTAGTTTGTGGATGTGAACGTGCACGTGTATGTGCTTTTCAGCTTTTGAGTGAGTGAGTGTGTGTGTGTGTGTGTGTGTGTGTGTGTGTGTGTGTGTGTTAGTCAGACCAGTCGTTCTCCTCCAACTCGGAGTCGTCCTCGGAGTCAGAGTACTCAACGGCGATGCGTCTGGACAGGATGGTGGCCACATCGTTCCCTACAGGCTCCCTCTTTTCCTGCTGCTCCTGCTGCTCCTGACCCTTTTTCAACTGGATACCTACAGCCAGGGAGAGAGACCGATAGATACACTTCAACTAGATACCTACAGCCAGGGAGAGAGACCGATAGATACACTTCAACTAGATACCTACAGCCAGGGAGAGAGACCAATAGATACACTTCAACTAGATACCTACAGCCAGGGAGAGAGACCAATAGATACACTTCAACTAGATACCTACAGCCAGGGAGAGAGACCGATAGATACACTTCAACTAGATACCTACAGCCAGGAAGAGAGACCGATAGATACACTTCAACTAGATACCTACAGCCAGGGAGAGAGTCCGATAGATACACTTCAACTAGATACCTACAGCCAGGGAGAGAGACCGATAGATACACTTCAACTAGATACCTACAGCCAGGGAGAGAGACCGATAGATACACTTCAACTAGATACCTACAGCCAGGGAGAGAGACCGATAGGTACACTTCAACTGGATACCTACAGCCAGGGAGAGACCGATAGATACACTTCAACTAGATACCTACAGCCAGGGAGAGAGACCGATAGATACACTTCCACTAGATACCTACAGCCAGGGTTAGAGACCGATAGATACACTTCAACTAGATACCTACAGCCAGGGAGAGAGACCGATAGATACACTTCAACTAGATACCTACAGCCAGGGAGAGAGACCGATAGATACACTTCAACTAGATACCTACAGCCAGGGAGAGAGACCGATAGATACACTTCAACTAGATACCTACAGCCAGGGAGAGAGACCGATAGATACACTTCAACTAGATACCTACAGCCAGGGAGAGAGACCGATAGATACACTTCAACTAGATACCTACAGCCAGGGAGAGAGACCGATAGATACACTTCAACTAGATACCTACAGCCAGGGAGAGACAGTTAGATACACTTCAACTAGAAACCTACAGCCAGGGAGAGAGACCGATAGATACACTTCAACTAGATACCTACAGCCAGGGAGAGAGACCGATAGATACACTTCAACTAGATACCTACAGAAAGGGAGAGAGACCGATAGATACACTTCAACTAGATACCTACAGCCAGGGAGAGACAGTTAGATACACTTCAACTAGAAACCTACAGCCAGGGAGAGAGACAGTTAGACACACTTCAACTAGATACCTACAGCCAGGGAGAGAGACCGATAGATACACTTCAACTAGATACCTACAGCCAGGGAGAGACAGTTAGATACACTTCAACTAGAAACCTACAGCCAGGGAGAGAGACCGATAGATACACTTCAACTAGAAACCTACAGCCAGGGAGAGAGACCGATAGATACACTTCAACTGGATACCGACAGCCAGGGAGAGAGACAGTTAGACACAGTCAGCAAGCCAGTCAGTAAGCCAGTCAGTCAGAAAAGGCATGGCCCGGGGCCCCGGGTGAGCGCAGTTCACTAATTTTTGGCCATTCCATTGGTCCCAAAGTGAAATATCCACCCACCCGGGGCACTAGGCGATGCAAAATCAGCACCCAGTCAAGTTAGTCAGACACAGACAGACTGAATACCCCTGCCACAGAGACACACAGGGTTAGATAGAGATGCACACACTTACCCATGCGTATGGCAGCCAGCAGATCACTACGAGCATCATTAACAGGTTGGGCAATGTGGGGCACGGAGGACATCTTGGGAGTGGTAGAGTAGGAGGAGCCTGGAGGAGGGGGCGGAGGTATAGGGGGAGGTGGAGCCACCAGAGACCCAGTGAGTGGTGGTGGGGTCGGGGCATAGCCACCGGCTGATCCCACTGGTCCTGGAGGAGGAAGTGGTCCTCCGGGGGGCGTGGCAAAGGCAGATTGTGCTGATGGCATGAGAGGAGTGGGAGGAGGACCGTTTCCATATCCCTCCATCATACTGAAAGAGAGCGGGAGAGAAGGTAGAGAGGAAGAGAGGAAGAGAGCGAGAGAAAGAAAGAGAAGAGAGGAGAGAAGGGACAAAGTGAGACCGTGGGCATGAAGCATTATACTGTATTAATCATCATAACCATTTCAGAAATTGAAAGTATCTTGTCTATCTGCCTCTCCACAAAAACATCTCAGTTATAGCGATGTCACACTAAACATCCTCTGACAACTGAAGAAGAATGAATAACAGGATGCCATTATTTTCACAGAGTTTATAGGGGAGTCGTGCCAAGACCAAGGCAGTTGAGTGTACCAGGGCTGTACTCGGTTTGTATTGGTGACAGTATAACCCTAAAGATTAGTCCCAGAGAGAATTAAGCCTGTTGTTCGCCATCAGATCAGATTTCCCCTGACACAAGACTCAACCAAACCCTAGAGTGACAACAAAAGAGTGCACATGCATTTGTCTGTGTGCACGTTTGAATGTTTATTTGAGTGTTTTTACACGTCTGTCTGTCTGCCAGGGTGTTTATGTATGTGTGTGTCTGTGCACTTGCTGACCTGTAGTCCACAGGGGGCAGAGAGCCGTTCATGTTCTCAGTGGGTGGAGGAGGGGGTGGAGCATCGTGGGGGCGACCCAGGGTGGCTCCCCTATAGTCCTTGTCCAGAGTGGCATGTCCCTGGGCAGCCAGCTGAGCAGCCAGGAGACTCGGGGGTGGCCCGGAGTATGTGTAGGCATGACCAGCATGGTTGGTTGAGTTAGGGTAGTGGTGGTGGTCCATGTGATCAGGCCCAAGACCCCTAGGAGAAAGAAAAGGTTACAGCATGGCCAGCAGGGGGAGTAAGAGGGCTAAATTCTCCCTGAACAGCAGAGGGAGACTAAACTAGCACAGCACTGGGGAAACACCTTAAGTGGGTTAATCATCTATACAGAAAAGTAATTACTCCATACTTCTTTACATTTCATACATTATGTTATAAATGCAAATGTGTTCATGTGTAAACCTTTCATTGACCTCATCTCATATGTATGTACGCGTGTGATGACTGACCTCATCTCAGGGGACAGTGATCCCTCGGAGGTGGGCCCCTGGTGGAGCGAGTGTGTGTGGCGGTGGTCAGGCCTCAGCTCCTTATCCAGGGCCAACATATTCCACTCCTGGCGACGGTTCCGAGCCTTACGCACCTTCTTCACCTCCCTCTGCAACGTCCCGTCCACACAACGCTTCTGCTCCTGGGAGGAGACACATATTAGTGGAGACGGAGGAGGAAGAGATACAATGAAAGAAAGATAGATAACTTTAGACTTTACTTTGTTCTTCCTCTTCTCCTTCCTCTTGTCCTCTGTGTCCTGCAGCATTGTTTCTCTCCACAGGTTGAAGAAGTAGGAGGGGTCAGTGTAGAACTTCAGCCCCTCCTTGTGGTCATCCCTACAGTGCAAACACGGCTCAGGGTTTATGGGAAATGAAGTCCACAACATTCCATTATGAGACTCTGGGTTTATGCCACAGGAGGTTGGTGGCACCTTCATTTGGGATAACGGGCTCATGGTAATAACTGGAACGGAATCAGTGGAATGGTGTCAAATACATCAAACACATGGTTTGAAGGTGTTGATGCCATTCCATTTGCTCTGTTCCTGACATTATTATGACACGTCCTCCCGCCAGCAGCTTCCTGTGGTACACACTGCCCTGGCTAGTAGAGAGGTTAGACAGATCTGGTGAGGTATTTGACTCTGCGTTTACACTGCCCTGGGTAGTAGAGAGGTTAGACAGATCTGGTGAGGTATTTGACTCTGCGTTTACACTGCCCTGGGTAGTAGAGAGGTTGAACAGATCTGGTGAGGTATTTGACTCTGCGTTTACACTGCCCTGGGTAGTAGAGAGGTTAGACAGATCTGGTGAGGTATTTGACTCTGCGTTTACACTGCCCTGGGTAGTAGAGAGGTTGAACAGATCTGGTGAGGTATTTGACTCTGCGTTTACACTGCCCTGGGTAGTAGAGAGGTTAGACAGATCTGGTGAGGTATTTGACTCTGCATTTACACTGCCCTGGGTAGTAGAGAGGTTAGACAGATCATAGAAAGGGAGGGGGAGATAAACCACCTATATTTGGAAAGGATGTTGAGTGGTGGAGGTTTATCACTCAGGTTGTACATCTCCTTGACAGGGATGGGCACGCTCCTCGTGGACACCACCTGCTGGTCCTGGGCGGTACTGCTCTTAAATGCCTTCTTCATGTTAATGTCCTGCAGAGAGACTGAGGACAGAGAGAGAGGACAAACAGGGAGAAAAAGAGTGAAAGAGAACAAACAAGAGAAAGAGGGTGAGGGAGAACAAACAGAGAGAAAACAAACAAGAGAGAGGAGGGAGGTAGGACAAACAGAGAGAGAAGGACCAAGAGAAAGAGGCGGGAGGGAGGACAAACAGAGAGAGAAGGACCAAGAGAAAGAGGGTGAGGGAGATATGGGAGAAAAGAGAGGGGGACAGACAGGGTGTGAGAAAAGTATTTATACGGTGTATTCGGAAAGTATTCAGACCCTTTCCCGTTTTCCACATTTGTTACATTACAGCCTTACTATAAAATAGTTTTTTTTTTAATTCTCATGAATCCACACAATGACAGTGAAAACAGGTTTTTATACATTTTTGTATGAAACTTTTAAAAACAGAAATACCTTATTTACATTAGTATTCAGACCCTTTGCTATGAGACTCGAAATTAAGCTCAGGTGAATCCTGTTTCCATTGATCATCCTACAACTTGATTGGAGTCCACCTGTGGTATATTCATTTGATTGGACATGATTTGGAAAGGCACACACCTGTCTATATAAGGTCCCACAGTTGACAGTGCTGGTCAGAGCAAAAACCAAGCCATGAGGTCGAACAAATTGTCTGTAGAGCTCTGAGACAGGATTACATCAAGGCACAGATCTGGGAAAGGGTACCAAAAAACTAATGCAGCATTGAAGGTCTCCAAGAACACAGTGGCCTCCAACATTCTTCAATGAAAGAAGTTTGGAACCACCAAGACTCTTCCTAGAGCTGGCTGCCCGGCCAAACTGAGCAATCAGGGAAGAAGGGCCTTGGACAGGGAGGTGACCAAGAACCCGATGGTCACTCTGACAGAGCTCCAGAGTTCCTCTGTGGAGATGGGGTTCCTTCTGGAAGGTTCTCCCATCTCTGCATCACTCCACCAATCAGGCCTTTATTGTAGAGTGTCAAGACGGAAGCCACTCCTCAGTAAAAGACACATGACAGCCCGCTTGGAGTTTGCCAAGTGTCACCTAAAGGACTCTCAGACCATGAGAAATAAGATTCTCTGGTCTGATGAAATTAAGATTGAACTTTTTGGCCTGAATGCAAAGGAGGAAACCTGGCACCAGCCCTACAGTGAAGCATGGTGGTGGCAGCATCACGCTGTGGGGATATTTTTCAGTGGCAGAGATTGGGAGACTAGTCAGGATCGATGAACAGAGCAAAGTACAGAAAGATCCTTGATGAAAACCTGCTCTAGAGTGGTCAAGACCTCAGACTGGGTCGAAGGTTCACCTTCCAACAGGACAACGACCCTAAGTACAGCCAAGACAAAGCAGGAGTGGCTTTGGGACAAGTCTCTGAATGTCCTTGAGTGGCCCAGCCAGAGACCGGACTTGAACCCGATTGATCATTTCTGGAGAGACCTGAAAATAGTTGTGTTGCGACGCTCCCCATTCAACCTGACCGAGCTTGAGAGGATCTGCAGAGAAGAATGGGAGAAAATCCCCAAATACAGGTGTGCCATGCATGTAGCGTCATCCCGAAGAAGACTTGAGGTTGTAATCGCTGCCAAAGGTGCTTCAACAAAGTATTGAGTAAAGGGTCTGAATACTTATGGAAATGTAATATTTATAAAAACCCGTTTTTGTTTTGTCATTATGGGGTATTGTGTGTAGATTCATGAGGGGGGAAAAATAATTTCATACATTTTCGAATACGGCTGCAATGTAACAAAATGTGGGAAAAGTCAAGGGGTCTGAACACTTTCCGAATGCACTGTACATCCTCAGTCTCAGCACTTTCTCCACACCTGACTTAACTCACTAATGCAAAGGACCTCACATCCCTGTGGCAACCAGTATTGACACCACTTCCTGTTTCTTGTGACCTCTAACCCCTGTCTCACCTTCCTCCACAGTGGAGTCCAGCTGGGTGACCTTGATAGCCAGACGGTCGATGCGGTCCTGCAGGGAGTTGGCTCTCAGGTAGAACGTGTTGGCCTCGTTGAACAGCTCCCCAAAGATGTCCTCCGCATGTTTACCTGCAGTACAAGAGTAGACAGATGGATCGTATGTGGTTAACATGACATTCTGGTGTACTAAATGATGCATACAGTATGCAGCACACTGAGGATACTATAGAGCAACTGTTCTGTTTATGACAACAGGACCAAGCAACAACCAGACAACAGGAGATACAGCCATTGTTAAAGACAGCAATGACATTAAAGCCTGACTGGTAGGAGAAATCCATTGAGATGGACTTGATGCATGGGACTATCAAAAGGCACAGGTCTACCATTCTTCTGTTAACAAACTGAACTCACAAATAGACCAGGGCATCACTGTCATGTGAGGTCCTAGAGGAAAAATACAAACAATCAATCTTTGCAAGAGCACATCTGTTGAGATCAGGTGTCAAAATGTTTAACATTAACTTGTGTGTCAGAGGCACGCACACACCCATGCACAGGATGACCACTGGACAAATATTTAGAGGAAGAAAAGGAGGTTCAGCATGTTGAGGTCCAATCCCTCTATGGTTCTGACATTGTCTGTCTGTGTCTCACACACACACACACACACACACACACACACACACACACACACACACACACACACACACACACACACACACACACACACACACACATCCTGTCCCTAGTTCAGGCTCTCCAGGCATTTGTGCCCAGTCATTTATACAAGAGATATGGATATAATGACAAGATGCTTAGGATCTTAATATGGGATCTTAGGATCTTAATATGGGATTTTAGGAGCTTAATATGGGATCTTAGGATCTTAATATGATCACCTTGTTGCAGGAGAACTTGTAGTGTATTTGAGGTGTAAAAAGGCCTCTGAAGTTCACCATTTCCACTTTGAAATTTCAGACTTGATTTTCCCTGATGAGAAATGTATTAACCCCTACAAAAATGTCCATTAATTATAATCCATATAATACTCTATTGAAGATCCTCCATCTGCATGTCTCCGCCCTAACAATGGGATTAGTTGTCCACAGAGCAGGAACAGCAGGTTGTCAATCTCCTGCCTAGTCCTTTTTGGATTGGTGGATAAATCTTGTTATATAGAAATTGAAGAAAAAGGAATAATCTATGAGGGGTGTTGATGTCAACTGCCTGTGTTCAATGGAGTGTGAGATGCTATGCTAGCCTCATGATTATGCATATACCGTCTCAAATTTCAACAGGGAGAACTCCGATATAAAGTGCTCTTTCTCAAAGTTGCCGGGATGTCACGTGTGTCACACTTATCAGTACATTGGTAATGCTTAGGTTGTTACCAATCTTCTATTAGATCAAATCAGCCTCACGTATCAAAATAGCAATTCATGGTTATCTTGACTAAAAATTCAACCCTCTCATTGCCCCTCTTCACTCTTCACTTGCTTAATAATGAATGATCTGCTTAACATGGACAGATTTGGGCAGGGATAGGGCTCTAGCTTAGACTCCCTCTTTGTTTATATTTAACCCACACAGCTGCTGCTGAAAGGCCCACTCCCACCAGAGGAACAATCACAATGGCAGAGATGTTTATTGGATGAGTCTTTGTCCTGGAGGCAGAACTGAGCGATTTCCGCTAGATGGGACAGCTGCAAAGTCAAAATTGGCTAAATTGTAAAAATTCATGAAAAAATGCCTTTTGGTCTTCATTTATTTTTTAAATTTAACTAGGCAAATCAGTTAAGAACAAATTCTTATTTACAATGAAGGCCTACCCCGGCCAAACCCGGACGACGCTTGGCCAATGGAAAAATCTCGTTATATACTGGGGCGGCAGGTAGCCTAGTGGTTAGAGCGTTGGACTAGTAACCGAAAGGTTGCAAGGTTGAATCCCCGAGCTGACAAGGTAAAAATCTGTCGTTCTGCCCCTGTCATTGAAAATAAGAATGTGTTCTTAACTGACTTGCCTAGTTAAATAAAGGTTAAACATAAAATTGTGCGCTGCCCTATGGGACTCCCAATGCCGGCCAGATATGATAGTCTGGATTCGAACCAGGGACTATAGTGACGCCTCTTGCACTGTCATGCTGCGCCACTAATTAGGGTAAGCAGTGGTTTTGTGGCTGTGCCAGCTAGTTATCACTCTGCTTAGCTGCCTCCAGTACACGAGTCATCCCAAAAAATGCTAAACTGCAATGACAGAGAAAGAGTAAGTGAGAGAGAAAGAGAGAGGATACCTGACCACTGTGACTGACCCAAACTTAAGGAAAGCTTCGACTATGTACAGACTCAGTAAGCATAGCATTGCTATTGAGAAAGGCCACTTTCCGAGTTTCACTTCCTAACCTTCTGCCAAATGTTAGAGATACATATTTCCATTAGATTACACAAACTCCCATATCTATTGGGTGAAATACCAGTGTGCCATCACAGCAGCAATATTTGTGATCTGTTGCCACAAGAAATGGGCAACCAGAGAAGAACAAACACCATTGTAAATACAACCCATATTTATGTTTATATATTTTCCCTTTTGTATTATTTGCACATAATATGCCATTTGAAATGTCTTTATTATTTTGGGACTTTTGTGAGTGTAATGTTCACTAACATTTTTTATTGTTTATTTCAGTTTGTTTATTATCTATTTCCCTTGCTTTGGCAATGAAAACATATGTTTCCCATGCCAACAAAGCCCTTAAATGAAATGGAATTAAAATGTAGAGAGAGGGGGAGGGAGGAAAACAGAGCATGAACAAGATGAATAAAGCAATGAAGGAGAGTTGAGAGAGAGAGAGCCAGAGGGGGGTTGGATACTGGGTATAAGAGAGGAGAGTTGAGAGAGAGAGAGCCAGAGGGGGGTTGGATACTGGGTATAAGAGAGGAGAGTTGAGAGAGAGAGAGCCAGAGGGGGGTTGGATACTGGGTATAAGAGAGGAAAGTACATCTCTAAATATTTCACAGGACATTATATGGGTCCTGTTATGGGGGTAGCAGGGTTATTCAGGCAATAACCCCTTAAGTCATAGTAACTCTGTTTAATCTGTTGTATTACAGCACACACCAGTGGTGTGTGTTAAAGGATGCCAAGTGAAGCCAGGCTCCCCCCCCCCAAAATTGACAAATAATAAGTAAATAATAAGAAAGTATATTTAATCTCTGTGTTTTCATAATTTTCAGAGAAAGCATCCAAACGAGCAAAACAGAGCCCCTCTGTCTCCGTATGTGTAGGCCATTATCTGATTCCGTCTGGTCATAAAGAGTATGACATTGTTGCTGCTCGTAGCGTTGAATGAAAAGGAAGCCAGCAAGCATTTGGCCTCCCTTGATAAAAAAATAAACAAGATAATAGCGAATCATCGTTGAGCTAAACAGTGAATGGTCCTTTCGGACCAAAAACAAAACAACAAAAGTGTCAAGGGATTTGGTTTCACTCCTATCACAGAGAAATACGTCTTTGACAGAAACAACCTGAATTGTTGTTTGTTGTCCTCATGACTAGCTAGCTAAAGTTGCCCCTTTCCTAAATTAACCATGGATGAAGGCAGGGATTTGGACTTGTGGTTTTGCTTAATTCTCTGTAGTGGCTAATGATTATGACGGGGATTCTGATCCCAAAAAAAATGCATTGTGCCCCTGGTCTGAGAGGATGGAAGTTCCAGATGTAGAAGGCTAATGTCAACTAGCTAACGTTGCCCATGAAAGGAAGCTAGGCTAGCGTCCAAGCATTTTAGCCAGGTAGCCTATGACAACAACAAATAGTGTACCGTCATAGACCGTTACATCAACATGAAAGAGAGGAGGATTAGATCTCTCTACAAGTAGGGTGTCAACATGTTTTTCTACTTGCACGAACACAAAACTCAGAACCATGGACAGCCACATATTTAGGTAACATTGATTGGACGAAATAATTTTTGGCATCTTTTAGCTGCATCACTGTATTAAACTACGCAGAGGTGATTTGATGATGTTGAAATTAAAATGGTGCAGGACTAGTGGAGGCAGCTCCTGTTTAACTTTGTGACTTGCAGTAACTCTCAGTGGTTCTAAATCAATAGTTGTTTAGTGGTCTGAAAATATTGGAAACATGAACTTTCTTGACCCTGCTGTAGGTCATGTAACTGTTTGTCACATGCAATATGCTTTGTGGACTTCACCAGACAGAGGCGTGGTTCAATTTATTCTGCCTCGGTCTTCTTATTGCCTCGGCCGTAGAGCTATATATCACAGGGGCAAGGCACATGAACTAACAGGTTATAGAGGAAACAACGCAATTATCACAACACATGGGTTGTAAAATGTTAGTTCTTCTTCCCCTGGCTTGGCTTCCCAAGTGATTTTACTCACGCACCAATACTGGTACACACACACGTCTGGATAAATAGATTTTTGTGAAATATTTCAACAGGATTACATACTGTACCCCCCCCCCTCCGGGTGTATGATGACAGTGTGAGTCCAGTCTTGACCCTGACACCTCTATCCCAGATCCTGTTTCACTGAACACTGACAAATCAATCGCTTCTTAGACATCACTATATCATCAGGTCTTCTCAAAATGTGTAACAGCACTGCAGCATGGTGACTATGAGATGAGGGGTTATTTAGGAGAGAATTTAATAGTATAATATGATGAGCATAAGCATGATATTCATAGGTGGCACACCTATATGTGGGGAATAGTACAATGACAGTGTGTTATTTCACTGTTGTCATCACGGTAGAAAGCGCATGTAGTTCTATGTAGCCTGTGGTTAGTGCTCTCTGCTCGGTGTGTTCTGTGTGTCTTACTCAGGCTGCTGAGCTGGCGGATGATGGAGGAGAGGGTGTTGTTCATCACACAGTCCAGCTCACTGCCGACGCCGTCTGGTAACGCCCCCCGGCACAGGTGGCGCGGGTCAATGTTCCTCTTCACCAGAGGCATGGTGACACCTCACACTGTTACACAGGAAGCACACAATACATATGATATGACACACCCTGTACTTTCATAATGGATGTATTTACAGACACGTTTTCCTACATTTTGTAAGTTATAACTACTGTAAGTATGATAAGCACACACTCACAATGCAGGGAGACACTGATACACACACACACAGATAGTCAATGGGCCAGACGTATTAGCACACACTAACAAACACACGGTAGTATTTTTCGAAACAGGGTAAGTGAGGCTGGGCATACAACGGTGACCTGTCCAGACGAGACCATGCGGCAGTGCAGTATAGTAGTAGACAGCAGAGTGATTCAAGTATTGGGAAAATGAGCTATAGTCAAATCAAATGTTATTTGTCACATGCGCAGAACACAACAGGTATTACAGTGAAATGCTTACTTACAAGCCCTTAACTTAACCAACAATGCAGTTAAGAAATACATTTTTTTTTTAAAGAGATAAGAATAACAAATAATTAAAGAGCAACAGTAAATAACAATAGCGGGGCTTTATACAGGGGGTACCTGTACAGAGTCAATGTGGAGGCTATATACAGGGGGTACCGGTACAGAGTCAATGTGGAGGCTATATACAGGGGGTACCGGTACAGAGTCAATGTGGAGGCTATATACAGGGGGTACCGGTACAGAGTCAATGTGGAGGCTATATACAGGGGGTACCGGTACAGAGTCAATGTGGAGGCTATATACAGGGGGTACCGGTACAGAGTCAATGTGGAGGCTATATACAGGGGGTACCGGTACAGAGTCAATGTGGAGGCTATATACAGGGGGTACCGGTACAGAGTCAATGTGGAGGCTATATACAGGGGGTACCGGTACAGAGTCAATGTGGAGGCTATATACAGGGGGTACCGGTACAGAATCAATGTGGAGGCTATATACAGGGGGTACCGGTACAGAGTCAATGTGGAGGCTATATACAGGGGGAACCGGTACAGAGTCAATGTGGAGGCTATATACAGGGGGTACCGGTACAGAGTCAATGTGGAGGCTATATACAGGGGGTACCGGGACAGAGTCAATGTGGAGGCTATATACAGGGGGTACCGGTACAGAGTCAATGTGGAGGCTTTATACAGGGGGTACCGGTACAGAGTCAATGTGGAGGCTATATACAAGGGGTACCGGTACAGAGTCAATGTGGAGGCTATATACAGGGGGTACCGGGACAGAGTCAATGTGGAGGCTATATACAGGGGGAACCGGTACAGAGTCAATGTGGAGGCTATATACAGGGGGTACCGGTACAGAGTCAATGTGTGGGGCACCGGTGTCGAGGTAATATGAACCCGAAGGTAGAGTTATTAAAGTGACTATGCATAGCAAATAACAGAGTAGCAGCATCGTAGAAGAGGGGGGATGCAACAACCTGAATTGTTGCATCTCGTTGTGTTGTTGTCCTCAGGTGACTAGCTAGCTAAAATTGGCCCTTTCCTAAATTAACCATGGATGAAGGCAGGGATTTGGACTTGTGGTTTTACTAAATTCTCCGTACTGGCCAATGATTATAACGGGGATTCTGATCCAAACAAAAAATGCATTGTGCCCCTGGTCTGAGAGGATGGAAGTTCCAGATGTAGAAGGCTAATGTCAACTAGCTAACGTTGCCCAATATTGGGGCTATATACAGGGGGTACCGGTACAGTGTCAATGTACGGTGGCACCGGTGTCAAGGTAATATGTACATGTAGGTAGAGATATTACAATTATTATGCATAGAAAATAGCAGAGAGTAGCAGCAGCGTAGAAGAGGGGGCAATGCAAATAGTCTGGGTAGGCATTTTGATTAGATGTTCAGGAGTCTTATGGCCTGGGGGTAGAAGCTGTTTAGAAGCCTCTTGGACCTAGACTTGGCACTCCGATACCGCTTGCCGTGCGATAGCAGAGAGAACAGTCTATGACTAGGGTGGCTGGAGTCTGACAATTTTTAGGGCCTTCCTCTGACATTGCCTGGTATAGAAGTCATGGATGGCAGGAAGCTTGGCCCCGGTGATGTACTGGGCCGAAAGCGCTACCCTCTGTAGTGCCTTGTGGTCAGAGGCCGAGCAGTTGCCATAACAGGCAGTGATGCAACCCGTCAGGATGCTCTCGATGGTGCAGCTGTTGAACCTTTTGAGGATCGGAGGACCCATGCCAAATCTTTTCAGTCTCCTGAGGGGGAATAGGTTTTGTCGTGCCCTCTTTACGACTGTCTTGGTGTGCTTGGACCATGTTAGTTTGTTGGTGATGTGGATGGGGCGTGCTCGGTCCTCCTTTTCTTGTAGTCCACGATCAGCTCCTTTGTCTTGCTCACGTTGAGAGAGAGGATGTTGTCCTTGTACCACATGGTCAGGCCTATGACCTCCTTATAGGCTGTCTCATCGTTGTCAGTGATCAGGCTGTTGTGTCATCAGCAAACATAATGATGGTGTTGGAGTTGTGCCTGGCCGTGCAGTCATAAGTGAACAGGGAGTACAGGAGGGGACTGAGCACGCACTCCTGAGGGTCCCCCGTGTTGAGGATCAGCATGGCAGATGTGTTGTTATCTACCCTTACAACCTGGGGGAGGCCCATCAGGAAGTCTAGGATCCAGTTGCAGAGGGCACTATGGTGTTGAATGCTGAGCTGTAGTCAATGAATAGCATTCTCACATAGGTGTTCCTTTTGTCCAGGTGGGAAAGGGCAGTGTGGAGTGCAATAGAGATTGCGTCATCTGTGGATCTGTTGGGGCAGTATGCAAACTGGAGTGAGTCTGGGGTTTCTGGAATAATGGTGATGTGAGCCATGACCAGCCTTTCAAAGCACTTCATGGCTACAGACGTGAGTGCTACGGGTCAGTAGTCATTTAGGCAGGTTACCTTAGTGTTCTTGGGCACATGGACTATGGTGGGCTGCTTGAAACATGTTGGTATTACAAACTCAGTCAGGGACAGGTTGAAAATGTCAGTGAAGACACTTCCCAGTTGGTCAGCGCATGCTCGGAGTACACGTCCTGGTAATCCGTCTGGCCCTGCGGCCTTATGAATGTGTGGAGTATAGGTGGTCTATTTATTTTATTTTTTATTTGACCTTTATTTAACTAGGCAAGTCAGTTAAGAACAAATTCTTATTTTCAATGACGGCCTAGGAACAGTGGGTTAACTGCCTGTTCAGGGGCAGAACGACAGATTTGTACCTTGTCAGCTCGGGATATTGCAACCTTTTGGTTACTAGTCCAACGCTCTAACCACTAGGCTACCCTGCCGCCCCAGAGTTTCATCCCCTCTGGTTGCACATTTAACACGCTGATTGAAATGAGGTAAAAACCAATTTAAGATTCCCTGCATTAAACTCCCCGGCCACAAGGAGCGGCGCCTCTGGATGAGCGTTTTCCTGTTTGCTTTTGGAGGTATACAGCTCATTGAGTGTGGTTTAAGCGCCAACGTCGATCTGTGGTGGTATGTAGACAGCTATGAAAAATACAGATGAAACCTCTCTAGGTAGATCGTGTGGTCTACAGCTTATCATGAGATACTACACCTCAGGCAAGCAAAACCTTGAGAATTCCTTAGATATCGTGCACCAGCTGTTGTTTACAAATATGCATAGGCCCCGCCCTGTGTCTTACCAGAGGCTGCTGTTCTATCCTGCCGATAGAGTGTATAACCCGCCAGCTGTATGTTATTAATGTTGTTGTTCAGCCACGACTCGGTAAAACATAAGATATTACAGTTTTTAATGTCCCGTTGGTAGGATATACGTGCTTTCAGTTTGTCCCATTTATTTTCCAGCGATTACAAATAAGCTAACAGTATGGATGGCAAAAGCAGATTAGCCACTTGTCGCCTGATCCTCGCAAGGCACCCCGATCTCTTTCCACGAAATCTCAGTTTCTTTCTTCAGCGAATGACGGGGATGAGGGCCTGTTCGGGTGTTCGGAGTAAATCCTTCCAGTCTGACTCATTAAAGAAAAATTGTTGGTCTAATTTTAGGTGAATAATCGCAGTTCTGATGTCCAGAAGCTCTTTTCCGTAATAAGAGACAGTAGCAGGAACATTATGTCCAAAATAAGTTACAAACAATGCGAAAAAACAAACAAAATGGGACGGTTGGTTAAGAGCCGATAAAATGGCGCCGCCCAGCCTCACCACCGCCCAGCCTCACCACTTCCCAGTCTCACCACCGCCCAGTCTCACCACCGCCCAGTCTCACCACCGCCCAGCCTTACCACTTCCCAGTCTCACCACCGCCCAGCCTTACCACTTCCCAGTCTCACCACCGTCCAGCCTTACCACCGTCCAGTCTCACCACCGCCCAGCCTTACCACCGCCCAGCCTCACCACCGCCCAGCCTTACCACTTCCCAGTCTCACCACCGCCCAGCCTCACCACCGCCCAGCTTTACTTCCCAGCCTCACCACCGCCCAGCTTTGCTTCCCAGCCTCACCACCCAGCCTCACCACCGCCCAGCTTTGCTTCCCAGCCTCACCAACGCCCAGCTTTGCTTCCCAGCCTCACCACCGCCCAGCTTTGCTTCCCAGCCTCACCACCGCCCAGCTTTGCTTCCCAGCCTCACCACTGCCCAGGTTTAGGGTCAACAGTTCAGACACAAATATACACAGAGGATGCCAAATGTTAGGAACAGCTTCATAATATTGAGTTTGCCCTCAGAACAGACTCAATTTGTCAGTGCATGGACTCTACAAGGTGTCAATAGCGTTCCACAGGGATGCGGTTCCATGTTGAGCACATACACAATCCATGTCTGAATTGACTCGAGGAATAAAAATCACTCTTAAATCTGTCTCCCCCTTCATCTACACTGAATGATTTTACAGGTGACGTCATTAGGAGAACATAGCTTTCACCTGGTCAGTCTGTCATGGAAACAGCAGGTGTTCCTAATGTTTTGTATACACACACTCACGCTCAGACACATTCACTTGACATTTCAGACCAACACCCACACACACACTGTCCAATGCAATTGGGGTCTAAGCTGATCCTGTTTCTAAGGCAGATTTTTACAGCAGCTTCCTGTTTTAGCGGTCTCCGCATCTCTACTTCCGGTTCCTCCCAGTGTCACATCTCTATTTCCTGTTCCCCCCAGAGTCACATCTTTACGTCCTGTTCCTCCCAGTGTCACATAACATTGAGGACTATACCACAACAGTCACGGGCTTCATCAATAAGAGCATAGGGACTCCTTGCTGTCCCCAGTCTACCTGGCCATGCTGCTGCTCCAGTTTCAACTTCCACCTGACTGTGCTGCTGCTCTAGTTTCAACTGTTCTGCCTTATTATTATTCGACCATGCTGGTCATTTATGAACATTGAACATCTTGACCATGTTCTGTTATAATCTCCACCCGGCACAGCCAGAAGAGGACTGGCCACCCCACATAGCCTGGTTCCTCTCTAGGTTTCTTCCTATGTATTGGCCTTTCTAGGGAGTTTTTCCTAGCCACCGTGCTTCTCCACCTGCATTGCTTGCTGTTTGGGGTTTTAGGCTGGGTTTCTGTACAGCACTTTGAGATATCAGCTGATGTACGAAGGGCTATATAAATAAATTTGATTTGATTTGATTTGATAGACGATGTCGTCCCCACAGTGATTATAAGAACGTATCTAGCTAAAAAAGCTCAAGCTACCGCTGACAATGAACGGACACGGATGCATACAAGAAATCCCACTATGACCTCCAAAGAAACATCAAACATGCAAAAGGACAATATAGGAGGAAGGTGGAATCCTATGACACCGGCTACGATGCTCGTTGTAAGTGGCAGGGCTTGCAGACGATACCAGATTACAAAGGGAAACCCAAACAAGTTAAATGCATTTTATGCTCGCTTCAAGGAATATAGCACTTTGCCTTGTGTGAAAGCCCGTTTTTCAGGATGACTGTTGTCTCGCTCTCCGTGGCCGATTTGAGCAAAGCGTTTAAACAAGCTAACAATCACAAAGCCGCAAGGCCAGACAGAACACCAGGACGCGCTCTCAAAGCATGCACAGACCAGCTGGCAGGTGTCTTCAGACATTTACAATCTCTCCTTGTCTAAGTCTGTAATCCCAAAATGTTTCAAGATGATCAGCATTGTCCCTGTTCCCAAGACCTCCAAAGTAACTTGCCTAAATGACTACCGTAGCACTCACAACTGTAATTATGAAGTGCTTTGAAAGGCAGGTCATAACACCATCATCTAGACATCCTAGACCCACTCCAATTCGCATACCGTCCCAACAGATCCACAGATGACGCAATCTCAGTTGCACTTCATACTGCCCTCTCCCACCTGGACAAAAGAGGAAAAAACTATGTGAGAATGGTGTTCATAACCTACAGCTCAGCGTCCAACACCATATACCCCTTCAAACTCATCACCAAACTAGAGACCCAGGGATTGAACCCCTCCCTCTGGTACTGGATCCTTGGACACCCTGACGGGCCGACCCCAGGTGGTGAGGGTAGGCAACAACACCTCCGCCACACTGAGCCTCAACACAGGGGCCCCTCTGGGATGTGTGCTTAGTCCTCTCCTGTACTCCCTGGTCACCCACAACTACATGGCCGCGCATGACTCCAACACTATCATCAAGTTTGCTTACGACACAACGATGGAAGGCCTGATCACCGCCGGCAATGGGTCAGCCTACAGGGAGGTCATAGACTTAGCACTGTGGTGCCAGGACAATAATTTCTCCCTCAATGTCAGTAAGACCAAAGACCTGACCGTGGACTATAGAGGAAAGAGGGGAGAGCATGTCCCCATCCACAGGGCAGTTATGGAGCGGGTTGAGAGATTCAAGTTCATTGACATCCACATCACTAACAACTTAACATGGTCCACATAACACCCGCACAGTCGTGAAGAGGACACGTCTCTTCCCCCTCAGGAGACTGAAAAGATTTGGCATGTACCCTCAGATCCTTAAAAATGTATAAAGCTGCACCATCGAGAGCATCTTGGATGGCTGCCTCACCGCTTGGTATTGGAACTACACCGCCCCTTGACTGCAAAGCGCTACAGACTGTGGTGCAAACAGCCCAGTACACCCCTGGGGCCGGGCTCCCTGCCATCCAGGACCACATTGTCACGCGGGGTCAGAGGAAGGCCCGAAAAATTGGCAAAGACTCCAGCCACCCAAGTCATAGAGTGTTCACTCTGCTACTGTCCAGCAAACGGTACCGGAGCGCCACTCTCGGACCAACAGGCTCCGAGACAGATTCTACGCCCAAGGCATAAGACTGGTGCCCAAACTATCTGCACGGACTCCTCTCACACTCACTAGACTGTATATACACACCCTGTACACAGTCACTAGACTATATACAGTTGAAGTCAGAAGTTTACATACACCTTACACAAATACATTTGAACTCCGTTTTTCACAATTCCTGATATTTAACCCTAGTAAAAATTCCCTGTCAGTTTGGATCACCACTTTATTTTAAGAATGTGAAATGTCAGAATAATAGTAGAGAGAACTATTTATTTCAGCTTTTATTTCTTTCATCACATTCCCCGTGGGTCAGAAGTTTACATACACTCAATTAGTATTTGGTAGCATTGCCTTTAAATTGCTTAACTTGGGTCAAACTTTTCAGGTAGCCTTCCACAAGCTTCCCACAATAAGTTGGGTGAATTTTGGCCCATTCCTCCTGACAGAGCTGGTGTAACGGAGTCAGGTTTGTAGCCCTCCTTGCTCACACACACTTTTTCAGTTCTGCCCACAAATGTTCTATAGGATTGAGGTCAGAGCTTAGTGATGGCCACTCCAATACCTTGACTTTGTTGTCCTTAAGCCATAACTTTGGAAGTATGCTTGGGGTCATTGTCCATTTGGAAGATCCAATTGCGACCAAGCTTTAGATTCTTGACTAATGTCTTGAGATGTTGCTTCAATATATCCACATAATTATCCTCCCTCATGAAGCCATCTATTTTGTGAAGTGCACCAGTCCCTCCTGCAGCAAAGCACCCCCACAACACAATGCTGCCACTCCCATGCTTCACGGTTGTGATGGTGTTCTTTGGCTTGCAAGCCCCCCCCTTTTCCTCCAAACATAACGATGGTCATTATGGCCAAACAGTTCTATTTTTGTTTCATCAGACCAAAGTAAAATCTTTGTCCTCATATGCAGTCTGGTACTGGTCCTCCCTGTATATAGCAGCACATTGATCTGGTACTGGTCCTCCCTGTATATAGCAGCACATTGATCTGGTACTGGTCCTCCCTGTATATAGCAGCACATTGATCTGGTACTGGTCCTCCCTGTATATAGCAGCACATTGATCTGGTACTGGTCCTCCCTGTATATAGCAGCACATTGATCTGGTACTGGTCCTCCCTGTATATAGCAGCACATTGATCTGGTACTGGTCCTCCCTGTATATAGCTCCATTCTTGTGTATTTTATTCCTCGTTTCAGTTACTATATTATTTTTAATTTTTAAACTCTGCATCGTTGGAAAGGTTCGTAAGCAAGAATTTAACTGTAAAGTCTACACTAGTTGTATTTGGCTTAATGTGATACATACAATTTGATTTGTGTGCACGAAACAAAATGCATAATGCCACACACCCAAAAGCAAAGATGACCCCTCAGCCATTCTCTTTAATTCAGATCTAGTAGGCTATGCCATGTATGTCATTGATGAATAGATAGCATCATAATAGCTTGGAGGTGTTGACAGAGAAAAGAGAAATGTCTGACAACCAAAAAACAACCTCCCAACAAGGCTATGGGTAGGGTCCTCAGCTGGCATCGGTCCAATATCCCCGCCAAGCCTTGCCTGCAGCCACATACCAATATGGGACAACAAAGAATAAATTACATCATCGTCTGCTGCCACAAAGCACACTGAAAACAGCCAATTAGCACCATGGTTTGTGTATTCAACCAGATGATGAACCAGGCCCACATTATCATATAAAGACACTAGTGTGTGAAATGTGTTGGTCTGCTCTGCTTTGTAACCCTCAAATGAGGAAGCTCTGCAGAGCCGTGAGTTTGTTTTGTCTGGTGTGAGAATGGTCCCAACAACAAGGCGACATCATTAGAGGTAGGGGAGTGGGCTAATGAAGGGAATGGGGAGAGAGAGGGGTGGAACGTGTGTGTGTGTGTGTGTGTGTGTGTGTGTGTGTGTGCGCGTCTAGAGTGAGTGAGGGTTGGGGGAGGGGCAAGCAGGGACCTCAGGGAAGCCACTCTGAAAGGTTCCAGGGACAATGGAGCTCCGTTCACACGGCAACAGCAAAGTGCTCCCATGCATGCCTCCCCTCCCCCTCCCCTCCTTTAACATCCCTTGAAAAGAGGACACTCCACTCAGAAAGGAAGAGCGGAGAGAAAGAGTGAGAGGGGGAAGAGAGAGACATGGAAAAACAGTAAATTGAGAAAGTGGGAGAGAGCGAGGGATGGGAATACCTAGTCAGTTGCACAACAATGCATTCAACTGAAATGTGTCTTCCGCATTTAACCCAACCCCTCTGAATCAGAGGCTGCCTTAATCAATGTCCACGGGCACCCCGAGAGCAGTTGTTGTTGAGGGTTGCTGGAGGGCAGAGGCAGATTTTTCCACCTTGCCGGATCTGGGATTCAAACCAGCGACCTTTTCGATTACTGGCCCAACACTCTTAACCGGTAGGCTACCTGCCGAAAGATAGGGAGGTGGGAGAGAAAGGTGGAAAAAGAAACTGCAGGAAGTCAATGAGTAGTCCTAATACAAACACCCAGGACTATCTCTGCCATGCACATACACACATAAAACCACAAGTAACCTCTTAGCTATACCATTAGCTTCTCAGATGTACCATTAGCCATCTCCAGAGCTCAGAGAGCTGAGGGCCTTTGAACTTCACTAGAGAGACATCCTGACTGCTGCCACCAGGATGATGTGCTTCCTGTCTCCCTAAAGACCCTCCACACAGACACATTTTACTATGGACACCGAAATTCTATTAAGGTCGGAGCAGGGAAACATTATAAATGTATGAGTCAGGTACAGCCTCTTGCTTAGAGGGAGGCTGGAGAGCTTGTGGTGAGGTCATAAATATTGCAAGATATGTTACACATTGCCCTAAAAAATGACTTAACTCCTACTCCGACATGGCTGGATCTTCATTTTTTCGACAATTTAGAATATGGCTATTCTCCCTAATAGCCTATATCTTTGTGAATAAAACCTGTCTGTTGTTAATTATAAACTTGGTGGTTTGAGCCCTGAATTCTGATTGGCTGAAAGCCATGGTATATCACCACATATAGCAGGGGTATGACAAAACGTTTAGTTTTACTGCTCCAATTAAATTGGTAACCGGTTTATATTAGCAAAAATAGTCCTCAGGGTTTTGTGATATATAGCCAATATACCATGGCTAAGGCTGTACTAAGGCACTCGGCGTTGCGTCTTAAGTAAGAACATCCCTTAGCCGTGGCATATTGTCCATATACCACATCCTCGGGCCTTATTGCTTAATTATCGCAAGTAACCCTTATAACTGACGTGTCACTGCCTAAATTCATAGAATAATGTTGTCTAATTCACACTGTGGGCTAGTTCATCTCTCTTGCTTTCAGTAAAGTGTGAGTGAGCAACAAAAGCAGCCGTCTGTGTGCTGGCTGCAGCCAATGCACACAACATGCACAGAGAACTGATGGCAAGCACGATCAATCAAAGTTCCGCACCGTCGCTTCCCGTTACCGAGTCTATTTTCCTTCCGCCACAGATTGTTACAGTATTTTATAGCCGGACACTTTCTAAATCAAATGCCGTTTGTACGTTTTAGTGAACAATAATCAAGCGGTTCGGAGCAAGGCGGTTGCCAAATGGAGTGTGCAGTAATGGTCAAGAGTTGAATTGAAAGAATCGGGCCTTGGACACAGAACCCTTGTGCTTAATCATTATCTTCTACTGGGGTCCACTAGTGGTGGCCGGCCGCTACGTCCAGTCAGTGGTCGACTTTGTAGTTTGGCCATTTGGATTAACGCAATTCAACATATAAAAAAAAACTCAATTAAGGCCAAATATAAACAGTTTGGTGAGTAATATTCCGATTCGTATCATGACATATAAAAGCATAGTAAAAACCCTCACCGGCAGTCAGAAATGTAATAGATTTAAGTCCGTCCGCATGTCCCGTTAGATACTCCTGCTGATCGCGTTGCCATCCTGTGTCCCTGGCGGTCTGGCCACTCCAAACAATCCACCGCGGGGGCGGGACCCGCCAGCAGCCTCGGCCTATCAGCATTCAGTAACCGGGTTTTAATGATTAATGGATGTTCCCAATGTCCAATAGTAGTCCTTGAAAACGTATGAGTGACATCGAGGTTCCCCGTTTGACATCTCGTTGGTCATAGAAAAGGCAGGGTCTCTGCTCAGGGTGGATAGGGGAGGCTACCCATGGTTTACCATTTTATGCAATCCAGTCCCCACACAGGGTTAACGTTGAAGGCTTGAAATAAACATATTTTGGGGATGAGGACTTGACCTAGCCTAGTTTGAAATGGCTTAATAAAAGGTTTAGGGTGTTTTTAAAGGTGTTTTGGGGAGCAAATTAAACTTGGCGGTGGCTGGTTTAATGATAGCGCTAGACTGGTTCCATTCTAGCAGCTTTAGTAACTGACAGATGACTGATGAGGGCAAAGGGTGCAGACTAGGGTGAGAGTGTGAATGTGAGAAAGTAAGACAGAGAGAGAGAGGGCAGTAAACGAGGGCAGTGAACGAGTAAAGACAGACCTCGGAGAGAAAAAGTAGGATGGACTGGGATTGTTCCATTATTGAAGACACGGTTCTATTCCTGGAAGAGAACATACGTTCTTTTTCCATTTTCCAGGTTAACACAGAGACAAAGAAGAGAAACCCCCAACTCCAATGTTAACATTTCCACTTTTTATTGTCAGGATACTTGCTTCATGTAAAATATTTAAATACAATACATGTTCCATATGCCGTCCTCCACACGATTGGTTGGTTTTGTAATTGTGAAGTTCTAAGGTTTTGCCCACAGCGATAAAAACAGCTGCTCTCTCAGGCCAACGGAAGCTTCTTCGCCACTTGCTTTTTTTATACAGTCAGTGAAAACCAAGGAAAACAGATTCAATTATAAACTACTAATATCAAGTATTTTTTCTTTTGTCATTTTTTTTCCTTTGTTTTTGTCTCAATTACGCCCCCAACAAGAGCTGTGGATGGGGCCCATAAACTCCCAACATGCTCCTGTCAGCAGCTCAGTTCGGTCCCCAGCAAAGACGCCCTCGGAAGGGAGGACAGACAGACAAGAAGAAAGACTGACAGGAGGACAGAGACAGGAGGACAGAGGGGCATGTACTCTGTCGATGCTGGCAGTCACATAGCAGCTTAAGTCTGATCGAAGCTTCAACAGGAAGAGGGGATCTGGCTGGAAAGGGGGAGAGCTTTGGTGGAGGTGGTGAGAAGGAAAGGAGGGAGTGGGGAACACCCTGGGTGGCCTTTACTGCAAATGAAGCCATCTTTTGTTTGCTTGTCATGTTGTGGCTTTTGTTAAGTACCAGTTCTGAAGGTTAACTTTATAATGTTCATAGACACAGCGACGAAGAGCATAAGGAACAAGGGAAGAACCAACTGACAGCATCCGTTCTTCTCCATCTAGTTTTGTGGTTTAGTCTCCATGTGTTGCTCATGGTTGAAGTTGTAATTTTCAGGATGGGCTCATTGTATTTCATACTGGGCTAACGGACTATTGCAGTGAGGGTGGACCGGTGGGTTAAATGTGGGGGGAGGGGCGGGTATTGCCATGGACACACCCACCTCCCTCAGTACATTCTCCCTAGTGGGCCAGGCGAGGGCTGGGTCAGGGGTCAGTAGCGGTGGGTCTGATGTGAGTACTGCGGGGGCTGCTGGGAGGTAGAGGAGTATCCAATGCTGTTTTGGGGCAGTGATGTGCTTGGTCCGGGGTTCTGGTAGGCAGCATGTGGATTGGAGCGCTGAGAGAGAGATAAGATACCAAATTGTAAATAGTCTGATTAGTTATGATTTGGTGGGATAGCATGATTTTGCTGAGTATATAGTATTGCTATGCTAAATAGTAGATGCTTTGTATGTATGTATGTATGTATGTATGTATGTATGTATGTATGTATGTATGTATGTATGTATGTATGTATGTATGTATGTATGTATGTATGTATGTATGAGACTACCCCTACCTGGTAGTCTGAGGTCATAATGAGGCCACTTGAGGTAGTGACGGGCGGGACCACTCGCACCTTCTTTAGGGGAGGGCCCTGTGCGTGGCTGTTGTCAGGGTTACCAGTATGTCCTGCCCCGTTGGTGTGGTTGTTCCCCTGCTGCTGGTTCTTCTGGAATATTAAAAAAGACACCCAAGGCTTCATCAACCACACTGGAAATACACTCAAAATGCTCCCTTTAAACCTTTACGCTGTCGATAAAAAATACACGTATAAATATAACATATATTTTGACCCAAATATAAAGCTAAGAGGCACACACATTTCTGACTTTCTCTGCCTTATCCTCTGGTTCCTCCTCTGTCAGGAACTCCCTCTTGGGGTATGGGATCTGGCAGCCTGCAAACACACTGACACAAACACACCACTTATCTTACAGGGTATAGGACCACATCACTCCAGACATGTAATACATTCGTTATAATGCAATGTATGTAGTAAGGGGTTTTGTTGTATTATACATGTAGTAATAATGTGTTAGTTGTTTTAATATATACACTGAACAAAAATATAAAACTCAACTATTTCAATGATTTTACTGAGTTACAGTTCAAAGTAAATCAGTTGATTGAAAAATTTATTAGGCCTTAATCTATGGATTTCACATGACTGGGCAGGGACGCTGCCATGGGTGGGCCTAGGTCCACCCACTTGAAGCCAGGCCCAGCCAATCAGAATGAGTTTCTCCACAAAAAGGCCATAATTACAGACAGAAATACTCCTCAGTTCCATCAGCTGTAAGGGCGGCTAGTTTCAGGCAACTACTGACCTGTAGCGCTCACGTCTGTAGCCATGAAGTGCTTTGAAAGGCTGGTCATAGCTCACATCAACAACATTATCCCAGAAATCCTAGACCCACTCCAATATGCATATACCACCCAAACAGATCCACAGATGCCGCAATCTCTATTGCACTCAACACTGCCCTTTCCCACCTGGACAAAAGAAACACCTACGTGAGAATGCTGTTCATTGACTACATCTCAGCATTCAACACTAAAGTGCCCTCAAAGCTCATCACTAAGCAAAGGATCCTGGGACTACACACCTCCCCCTGCAACTGGATCCTGGACTTCCTGACGGGCTGCCCTCAGATGGTGAGGGTAGGTAACAACACATCTGCCACGACAGCCTATAGGGAGGTGGTCAGGGATCTGGCCGGGTGATGCCAGAATAACCACCTATCCCTCAACGTAATCAAGACAAAAGGAGATGATTGTGGACTACAGGAAAAGGAGGACCGAGCACGCTCCCATTGTCATCGATGGGGCTGTAGTGGAGCAGGTTGAGAGCTTCAAGTTCCTCGGTGTCCACATCACCAACAAACTAGAATGGTCCAAACACACCAAGACAGTTGTAAAGAGGGCACGACAAAGGCTATTCCCCCTCAGGAGACTGAAAAGATTTGGCATGGGTCCTGAAATCCTCAAAAGGTTCTACAGCTGCAACATCGAGAGCATGGTTGCATCACTGCTACCGCACGGCAAGCGGAAACAGAGCACCAAGTCTAAAAGGTTTTTCAACAGCTTTTACCCCCAAGCTATAAGACTCCAGAACAGGAAATCAAATAGCTACCAGGACTATTTACATTGTGACCCCCCCCCCCCCCTCCTTTTACACTGTTGCTACTCATCTATGCATCGTCACTTTAACTATACCTACATGTACATATTACCTCAATTAGCCTGACTAACTGGTGCCTATATATAGCCTCGTTACTGTCATATTCACTGTTTTATTTATTTACTTTTCTATTGTTCACCTAATACGAATTTTTTACATAAAAATAGCACTGTTGGTTAGGGCTTGTAAGTAAGCATTCCACTGTAAAGTCTACACCTGTTGTATTCGGCGTACGTGACAAATAAACTTTGATTTGATACCAAGATTGAACTCTTTGGCCTGAATGCCAAGCGTCACGTCTGGAGGAAACCTGGCACCATTCCTATGGTGAAGCATGGTGGTGGCAGCATCAAGCTGTGGAGATGTTTTTCAGCGGCAGGGACTGGGAAACCAGATGAACAGAGCAAAGTACAGAGAGATCCTTAATGAAAACCTGCTCCAGAGCTCTCAGACCACAGACTGTTGTGAAAGTTCACTTTCCAACAGGACAACGATCGTAAGCACACAGCCAAGACAACGCAGGAGTGGGTTCGGGACAAATCTCTGAATGTCCTTGAGTGGCCCAGCCAGAGCCCGGGCTTAAACCCGATCAAACGTCTCTGGAGAGACCTGAAAATAGCTGTACAGCAACGCTCCCCATCCAACCCGACAAAGATTGAGGGGATCTGCAAAGAAGAATGGGAGAAACTCCCCAAATACAGGTGTACCAAGCTTGTAGTGTCATACCCACGAAGACTTGAGGCTGTAATTGCTGCCAAAGGTGCTTCAACAAGGTACTGAGTAAAGGGTATGAATACTTATGTAAATGTGAAAATGTGTAAAAACCTGTTTTTGCTTTGTCATTATAGGGTACTGCATGTAGATTGATGAGGCAAATTTAAAAATATGTATTTTAAAATAAGGCTGTAATGTAACAAATGTGGAAAAAGGGGTTTGATTACTTTCCCGAATGCACTGTACATGTGTTACAGATGTTGTAATTAATATGTTCTAAAGTTCTATTAGAGTCCTGACTCACTCTGAGGTGGGCAGTGGTTCCTCCAGGAAGTAAGGGTCCTGCATGGCCTGCTCAGATGTGATCCTGCGGATCGGGTCCATAGTCAGCAGCTTCTGGAGCTACACACACAAACGTTAGAGCATGAGTAAAACAGAGGGAACGTTTATACAACGTCAGACTGAAGAATGCTATGTAACAACAACGTTCAGGCAATGTTAGACTGAGAAAACTAATTTCAACTCACCAAGTGGAATGCTTTGCTGTCTGGTTTGACTTTGTGTTTCTCCATGTATTTTATAAGGCTGCAGTTTGTATACCTGTGTTATATACGAACATATTTCAGTTTGTATACCTGTGTTATATACGAACATATTTCAGTTTGTATACCAGACCACCTCACTTCAGTTTGAATGAGAAGACAAATCTATTATTACAATGATACAAATGATCTTGTTCAGAGCTGGCAGAAAGCCACTCACGTGTTCCTCCTGAAGTCTTTCATCAGAGTGGAGTGCTCCGGCATCTTCTTGATGTCTTCCCAGTCCTTCTCTGAGGATTACATCATCAGACTGTGTCAGTGAGTGCTTCTCTGCGGATTACATCCTCAGACTGTCAGTGAGTACTTGTACAGGACAGACAGATTGCTTTGGGCTCATACAAGCCAGGCCAGAATAGAATTGTGCCTAGTCATGGTTTAATTACACTCTTGTTCTTCAGTATTATTTATATATCCCTATTTGCCAGGCAGGTTCATAATACACATGTCAAAAATATGTCTGAAATCTGTCTTGCCGACCAGTTTCTAAAAACGACATGCTGTGTACTAATAGTACTACATACTATTGAGAACGTACTGTTTCATAAAAACATATGCAGGAAGCAACAAATATAAACATACTAGGTTGATCCATGCTGAGAAGGCATAATCTAATGCTCAATCGTGCTTGTTCCCCGCCATTCGTTCATTTTGGTAGAGCGCATTCCCTATTCTGATTATCAGATGAGTATGAAAGAGACAATTCTCTTCCTCAATAGTGTGCAGCGAATTCTACTTGATGAAAAGACAAAATGAATATAACATCCTGGCATTTAAAGTTGTACACATACTGACGTTATATTTTTGCATACACCAAATAGCCTACTATTTAAAACGCAAGTATGGGTATTCAGATGGAAGGTTAATAATTTAACACATACTGTACGAGCGACCATTTCAATGCACATAAGGCATGTCCTGATAAGTTATGAGAGTCCCCAGCACTCATGGATAAACCTCTTAATCCAGAGCCAGTTTTTAAGTATTCTCAGCCTCTACATGCTGATTTTGTGGCCTGTGTGTGGTGGATCTAAAGGAGGAGAGGCCCTGCCCCAGCCCAGCTCTCTCACCAGCGGGGAAGCCCATGACGTTGAAGATGCGGTCCAGCTGGTCGTGGTGGTAGGGGTTACTGGTCTTGATGTCCTCTTGGCGACAGTGGAAGATGGGCTCAGACGTCAACAGCTCGGCAAAGATGCAGCCAATCGCCCAAATGTCTGACAGATGCACAGGGAGGATTAGAGATATCAGGGCTCTACAGTGCTACCATTTTGGTTTCATATGACCCTAAATATTTTTATTTTGGCCACCAGTGCCTAGGGGAAAATAATTATATTTAGTAATTGCTGGCAAATCATCAATACATCGAATATTTCTCAATCTGCGCCTACATTTCTTTGTGCTCCTACATTTTTCAATTTAGGAGCACATGTGCTCCTTGTAAAATATGACCATGTGACAGAGCCCTGGATATCACAGTGTGTTCTAAACCACGCCCACACACCCACTTGAACATGCTCGCACAAATATGCACACACACAACAGTAATTATCCTAGGATGGTGGAAGAATAGCTCAGAAGTTCAGCTCTTGGTACACAGCACACCCACCCACCCCGTGGCCATTCTCACCGATGGCTTTGGTGTAGTGCCTGGCACCTAGCAGTAGCTCTGGTGCCCTGTACCAGAAGGTGACCACCACAGGGTCCAGATCTGCTAAAGGCTTCAGTGGTGAGTTAAAGAGGCGGGCAAAGCCCATGTCCGCTGTACAGCAACACAAGAAATAATCCACATAATAATATGATAATGTAGTATAACGCACAAATAGTGTGTAATGACCAGTGAATAAACTATAGCCAGTCTATGTAGACAAAGCATTATGCTGAAAAAAACAACACAACCTCCATCGTACCGATCTTTACTCGACCCCTCTCCGGCCCCTCCCCCATCACTAGGATGTTTGCAGGTTTCTGGGGAAAAACAGATTAACAGTTAATATCACCCAAATATTTACTTCCATTATCCTAATACCCACACTGATACACAAACGAGAGGAATTAAGATTAGTTTGGCCCACGTTAAGCTGAATAACATATGAATGGTTCAGGTAGTGTCAATGCTACCCTCTGGTGGCGTAACAATGAAACTCACATCTCAGAGAGAAGCAGGCCAGGCACCTTCATTTCCTCCACCAGGTCAACTATACAGTGCTCAGCCACTGTTCCATTTCCTGCATCCCTCCATTTCCCCCCCTTTGCTCCCCTATTCTCCCTTCCTCATCCCCCACTTTCATCAGGTCTCTGTAGGAAGCAGTTCGTGGATGCCCACTCTCCCCCCACTGCCCCTTCTTCCGCACTCCCCCTCTCTCTCACACAAAGGCCTTTCTCATTTGGGCAAAAGTCTGTCCTCCGTCCGCTCTCCTCTGTGACCCGGAAACTGATAAGTGGTCGAGGAGAGTGTCAATTAGTTAGGTGAATGGAGGAGTGTCCTCTCCTCTTCGATAGCCTCCTTTCATCAACGATAGTCATGTGTATCCCACCAGTCATTCACAGAAGAGTTTTTATATTTGACCCCCCCCCCCCCCCTTTGAAGCAGTTGTTGCTTACGAGGAGAAGAGCAGGCAAACATTTAAAATGTATATGCTACTTATGCTTTTATCTATAAAAATGTCTTGCAGAACAGGCTACATTTATTTTATCACTTTACAGGTGTGGAATCTCAAAATAAATGTAAAGGTAATTTGCCTGATGACGCACAAATGGAGAGGAGAATCTAATTTAATACAAGCACATTTTCGTTCACGTTCCCTCTGCTCGCCACCTGTCAATTACCTTTGACATTTTTCAAAAGGAGGCGAGAGACGGAGGAGAGAGGACGCAGGAGTTGAGCAAATCCAATTGAGTAAAGGCCCAGGTCTCTGTGTAGGACCCCGTTGGCATGCAGGAAAAGGATGCACTCGCCTTCCTTCCTTCCCTCGCCAGGTCTCTCCCCCCCTGTCCCTCGCCAGGTCTCTCCCCCCCTGTCCCTCGCCAGGTCGCTCCCCCCGTCCCTCGCCAGGTCGCTCCCAACCTGTCCCTCGCCAGGTCTCTCTCCCCCTGTCCCTCGCCAGGTCTCTCTCCCCCTGTCCCTCGCCAGGTCTCTCTCCCCCTGTCCCTCGCCAGGTCTCTCTCCCCCTGTCCCTCGCCAGGTCTCTCTCCCCCTGTCCCTCGCCAGGTCTCTCTCCCCCTGTCCCTCGCCAGGTCTCTCTCCCCCTGTCCCTCGCCAGGTCTCTCTCCCCTGTCCCTCGCCACCCTCTCCCCTGTCCCTCACCAGGTCTCTGTGTAGGACCCAGTTGGCGTGTAAGTAATGGATGCCGTCCAGGATCTGGTAGAGCAGGGACTTGACCATCCCCCTGGGCAGTTGCAGGGGCTTCTTATTAGCCTTGGACGCCCTGTGGAACTTTATGATGTGCTGTGGAGAGAGGGAGCATCCTTATTGTGTGTTATCAATGTCTGGATCAATGGATTTAAACAAGTGTGAAGGTAAAATATTCAAACGTTTAAAAAAAAAGTGTGTAAATGTAAAAACAAATGTGCACGTGTGTATGTGTGTGTGTGTGTGTATGTGTTTGTTTATAGTGTGGATGGATGTATCAGATACAAAATCTGAGAGTGTTCATGCAAATCATTCCGTTACTTTTAGATTACTTTCCCCTTAGAGGCATTAGAAGGAGACAAAAATGAATATTGCCAACTGAACGACATCTATTGCAGGAAAAAACAATGTTAGAGATTACATAGCTGGCCATAAATGGACGTTGCATTTTACTTTATAGGTTGGTTATGTAGGCTTCTTCTAAGCCATTGCTTTCTACTACAGATAATATGATTAGGCTTACTCTTTACATAAAAATAAAAAGTGTCCGATTTCCAGTCATTCCAAATAATGTAATAAACCTTGACATTCAACAATAAGACTTATAATTATAGATTATCCAAATTGTTTTACCTGAGCATAACCCAAAAACTAACAACTTATTAGCTTACTTTGTTGTTTATGATTTTGTTGTCATGGAGGACTGGTTGGGCTCATTGCTTCGAGCTGAAAAAAAATGCTGCTCTCATTGAAATGCTGATATCTATATAATTTGCAGAGGTTTAAGTCTATCAAAAGTGTGTGCGTTAGAATATGTGTCCGTTAGGCCTATGTTTGTTTGTTTTTTAATCAGCACAAATTAGATTGAGCAATAAAAGACCCACTCGTGGTCTTCTTAAAGTAAACTCATTTTTGACAGTATGGAGCACAACACCACAGAGTAGTTTAGAAGGGAGGAACTCCCTCTAACTTTTCCCCCATAAGCATTAAGCAGCTGTTGCATATTTTCACTGGCTGTTCACTGGTTGCAAAAACAGATTGATAGACAGCTTATTCTTCAATTCAACCATTATTGGGTAAAAATAATACACAAATACATTTGTGAACAGCCATCCACAACAACCACAATACATGAGGCAAATAGCTAAATGAGAGAGCAGCAGTGTGATTCACATCATTGCTCTATGTAGATATCAACACTAATGATATCTGTGTGGCCCTTACCGCCAAGCTTTTATTCAAGTTGGATAATCTTTGGATGTCGACAGCAGTCGTACCACTGGAAGACATAGCTTGGACTGTGGGCCTACAAAAGCCTATTCCTGCTCTTTTCCCACAATCCATCAAGTGCATTTGGTGTGTCATCAGCGGTCTCTGACTTGTGGTCAGACTCACTCAGGCAGGACCTTAAATTTGACAATTTTTTCAATGCTGATTTAAATGCCATTGAGAAAACAGAATGGTGTCAATGATTTTTTTAACGCAAATGTAATCCTAGAAGTAATCCTTAAAAGTAATCCTAGAATTAATAATTTCATTTTTCAAAAGTATTTAATCTGATTACTATAGTTTTGCAGGTAACGTTACTGATTACAATTGGTTTTTAATCAGTTCGTCCCCAAACCTGTGTGTGTGTGTGCGTGTGTTTATTACCCAGAGATCATGCTCAGCATAGTCGAAGAGCAGCCAGACTTTGCGGTCTGCGTGTGACAGGAACACCTTCTGCAGTGAGATCACATTAGGATGCTTCAGCTCCCGCAGTAACTAGAAGAAGAAACATTCATTCACACAGACATTATGGGATGTCTGCTCTTGAACTAAACAACACACTTACTGCAATCTCTCTGCAGGCCGACATAGAGATGCCAGTGCCTTCAATCTGCTTGAGGGCGTAGTCCTTATCATCCTTCCTGAAGACAGAAAAATATACAGCATCAACCAAAGTTCACTACAGTTCCCATAGGGCCTTGCTACACTGAGACACGGAGGCCAGCTGGCAGTTGGTGGTACATGAGTGGCTGAGAGGTCAAAATGCTTAAATTTCCTCCAGATTTATGTCATATAATCAAGCTCACCCCCATACAGTAGAGGGGAAACAGACTGTGGCAGCTGGCAAGGGACACACAAAGTTAGGTTAGCCCCTCACTAGTACAAACCCCACCCCTCCATCCGGCCCAAATCATCTCATAAACTGCTCTTTGTGCCTCCTCGGGCCACGTTTCAACTCCAGTAGAACAAATGAGGGCATGAGAGGCTCGTAAACAGCAATCTCCTACAATAAACACAAACATCTTTGCACACTTAGGGCTGGTTAAAACACGGTTGCAGCCACCAGTCATGTTTTAGATCCGCTGCTTGGTGGGTCTGATTTGTGTCCTGAGGGTCCAGTTACAGTAAAGGATCTGGGCTGGATTAAACAAAACATGGATGATCTGGACTCCACTTGATGAGTTAGGACTGGATTGGATGGGGTTGGACTAGGATGGGGCCAGGAGGACTGGACTAGACCACCAGGCTAGGATGGGGCCAAGAGGACTGGACCACCAGGCTAGGATGGGGCCAGGAGGACTGGACTAGACCACCAGGCTAGGATTGGGCCGGGAGGACTGGACTAGACCACCAGGCTAGGATGGGGCCGGGAGGACTGGACTAGACCACCAGGCTAGGATGGGGCCGGGAGGACTGGACTAGACCACCAGCCTAGGATGGGGCCGGGAGGACTGGACTAGACCACCAGCCTAGGATGGGGCCAGGAGGACTGGACTAGACCACCAGGCTAGGATGGGGCCAGGAGGACTGGACCAGACTAGGATGGGGCCAGGAGGACTGGACCAGACTAGGATGGGGCCAGGAGGACTGGACCAGACTAGGATGGGGCCAGGAGGACTGGACCAGACTAGGATGGGGCCAGGAGGACTGGACCAGACTAGGATGGGGCCAGGAGGACTGGACCAGACTAGGATGGGGCCAGGAGGACTGGACCAGGCTAGGATGGGGCCAGGAGGACTGGACCAGGCTAGGATGGGGCCAGGAGGACTGGACTAGACCACCAGTCTAGGTTATGGCTGGATTGGGACAGAAGGGGAAGGACAGGGTGTCTGCAGTCTGAAATGAGCTCTTCTCCTTCATGGCCTCTGTATAAAATACCTTTATTGTAATAGCATAAACCTAACCAGTCCTTTCACTGGTAATAATTAACGAAGGGAGCAAGAAGAGAACAATACACTTAAGACAATGGGAAAACTGGAATAAACAACATTGCCTGGCTGAAATGGCTATGATATGGTCTACATTCTTGGATACATCTGCAGTGATTTTTGTCTCAGCCAGACACGAACATGTTTAGGCTAAAAAGTTCAATGCATAAAAATATTTTTTGTGTCAAACTAGGTCTATGCAATAACGTTAAGAGCCCAAGGTAATTAAACCAGAATAGCAAAACAAACTAATTTGGGGATTGCTCAAAACCCATATATTCTAGTATTTTGAATAATTTATTGGACATTACTATTTAGCCTATGAATTTCCATTAAAATGGTTCTCAGCATTGGTCTACATAAATTAGTCTAGCCTATTTTTCTTTTCAAAACATCTTTGGTTGAAGAGAAAACGTAATCGAGACATGTATAGAATAACATCGTTTGCAAGTTTTACAGTGCTTTACAGTACTTGGTCATGAGATAATAGCATAGTATGGATGCACGATATCAGAATAGGAGGATATTAGCTAAAAACGCTGGCATCGACCTGTGGTCTAGCTTAACGCTGATGTGCAAAACCGATGTCAAAGCTGACGTGCATACCTATAACATAGGTAGATCACATAATTGTAATATTTGTGTTGTGGAGAAATGACTAGGCAGGAGACGGGAGTACAGTTAGTTTTCGTTTAGTCAAAACCCCTCGTGCTCTACAGTTCCCGGCATCCCAGTGCGCATGTGCATTTCCTATTAGGTGTAGTAACGTAACACTGCCGTAATGCATTACTGCTTAGTAACAGCACAATAACTAATATAAACAGATGTAGATCCCAGATACTACAGTAATAACGCCACGAAAAATACACAGCGCTACACAGAACAAAAGCAGAAAAATACTAAGTGTACACTTCCAACAACTAAACAAGTTCAAGTTGAGCCGTCATTTGAAAGACTAAGAAAATTTCAGCGAGACAACTCAAAAGGCGAAATCCATTAACGCCAAGATAATGGAATTCATTATGCTACTTGATATGGGCGTCACTGCTATTAGCTTCACGACTGACATTTGGACAAGCGATGGCAGCCCCATGAGCATGCGGAGTCTGACAGCACAGTGGGTCAACGAGGATTTCGTACTGAGGAAAGTACGAAATTGCATGCTCAAGAATGTGCTGGTTCTCATACCGCTGCAGCCATTTTAATGCCATTTGAGAACATATACACACTTAGCACCATTTGAACAACTGACTGGAGAAATAAGCTAACCCTCTGTCATGGCACTGAAACGCCTGCTCAACAAAACTGCAGACAGACCGTGGGGTTAACTTTACAAAAGTACTCGAGGCTGTGAACAAGTGATTCGGTGGTATTCTCTCTGAGCCTCTTTACCGTGTCGCCACCATGCTCGATGCTAGGAACAAGGACCGCTACTTCGATGCAGACAAGAAACAGGGTTTACGTGAAATGTTACAGAGACAGCTGGACAAGATGGAAACGGACACAGTGACAGTGCGCACAGAGGAAGAGAGGCCACGGACAGACAGAGCTGAAAATCCTGGTTGAGAATGAAACGACTGAACAAATTAACAACGAAACAGCACAGCAAGTAAGTGAAAGAAATAGGTTTGATTATGTTTTACAGGTAATGGGGACATACGTAAATGCCAACAAAATAACTTTTTGGTCAGTGTGGTATGGTGTGTGTGTAACCTTTATTTAACTAGGCAAGTAAGTTAAGAACAAATTCTTATTTACAATGACTGCCTACCTCGGCCAACGCTGGGCCAAGTGTGCTGCCCTATGGGACTCTCAATCACGGCCGGATGTGATACAGCCTGGATTCGAACCAGGGACTGTAGTGACACCGCTTGCACTGAGATGCAGTGCCTTAGACCGCTATGTCCGTGTGTGTTAACTATTTAACTGTACTAGAATGCTTAAAAAAAGGACACTCAAATGTAAAATATCAGAATCGGCCAAAAATGTCACATCTATGCATCCCTACAGCACACCTTACAGCATAGTTTTCTATTCCACACTACATACTAGGGAGAAAAGACATGATAGTAAAGAGAGTAACATGGCCAATAGAAGGATCACATTTATTATCATGTCCATCTCATCTATATGAAGGGGGCCTCTTCACTGTGTTAATCCATGCAGAATACCTGTATACATTTAATGTCCCTCCTTTTGAGATTTGAAACACTTTCCTTCTATTATTAGAGGGGGTGAGATTCCTCCATACAATGTAAAGTGCCATACAATGTAAAGTGCCATACAATGTAAAGCACCTGGTGATACAACTGCTTTCTGTAAACCCATTATTATGTATTGTGTAGCCAGGCCGATCCAGACACCTCAAACCCGCCAAACCAAACATTCCCTGCGCGCGACTGCACCTGCCCCTGACTTGCTTGGCTGCGTCTGTAATAGGCTATCACACAAAGGCTGGCCTACTTCACTCAGTTTGTCCATATTACTGCGAAAATATATCTCGAAATGCAAAAAAATGATACGGCATAATTTGATACAAAAATATCCTCGTTATTCTGTTTGGAGCTAGACTTGCTTGATGACTGCAATACCCCACATACAATGTTGTTACAACATCCCCCGCTCTGTTCCGTTTCATCTGCGAGCGCAGGCATATTTTAAAACTATACCGGATTTGAAATGCATTATACTAGCATACTAACTACAATACAGCAAGGTTAGCTGGTGGATTCAGCTAACACATTGCACAGCTGTTAGTTACTGAAAGTTGTGGCTGCGTCGCGTGATGCATTGTTCTCTACCTTCTTTGCCTTTTGTGCTGTTGTCTGTGCCCAATAATGTTTGTACCATGTTTTGTGCTGCTACCGTGTTGCTGTCATGTGTTGCTACCATGCCGTTGTTTTAGGTCTCTCTTATCGCGTTTTATTTTAATTGTATTGTTAATCCCAGCCCCCGTAGGAGGCCTTTTGGAGGGCCGTTATTGTAAATACGAACTTGTTCTTAACTAACTTGTCTGGTTAAATAAAATAAAGTGATGGGCCACTGAGGTCAGTGCTCAAATCAGCTTTGTCATGGAACTCGAGCCCTGTTCTCCAAGTGCTATGACGTACTGAGTTTATTCAGTTGGTTCTTTAAAATGTTCCCCGTACTACGAGTTACAAATAGGTGTAACGGAGAGGGTGGCCTTGAAAACAAGAGCAACCAAGACAAACCGAGTTTTTTTATTGGGAGACTAGTGGACCTGAGGGCCTTCTTACTGGCTCTCATTATCAACTCACCCATCTTTTCTCTTTGCTTTGTATACATGACCGTAGGTGCCTCTTCCCACTTTGCATCCCTCGTATTCAAACAGGTCCTCGACACGTTCTCTCTCTCCGGTCAGCATCACTTTGAAATCGTAGTCCATTCTCTCTGTTGTTTAGGTCAATTATCTTCTGCTTCCTTTTAAAGCGCCGCTTGGGAGGCAACTTACTTCACAACCCCAGTTAGAATTTGTTGTTGCCTTCCTTCGCGTCGCTCTCTCCTCAGCCCTATTTCCACATTTAACGGCTAGGTTTATGTTTACCAGAGAAGACGCAGGTTTCTTATCGGCGACGAAGGGCCAGGTATGGGCAGTAAAACTAGTTTCCCCGTTCTCTTGTATTATCTTGCTACTGCGTTTCTCCAGCCGGTATCACTCTGGAGAACTGAAAAACCACGCACTGCACTGTCGTAAAATGTCGTTATTGCACAGAAATGGACGGGGCTATATGTTTAGAACACCACGTGGATTTTAACTCTTTGTAACGTGAAGGGGATACAAATTGTACTATTCACACAAAAACATCACGTTTTATTATCAGAACTTTGGTGCTGGCATCTCTGAAGCCAGTTCAAGTGTTTCCTCTACACATTTCATGGCAATTATGCCACTCCTTAATCGTAATCTGATGTTGGATATCCAAAATTAGATCATTCTGGCGTCTAATAAAGGCATAAAGAGGAGTCAAGATATGCGCACGGACATTGAAAAACTTGGGGGGGGGGGGGGGGGGGGGGTGTCATTGCTATCTATTCATATATTTACCTTCAGACTGCTTGGAGAAAATGATCAACTTCGTGGTTATGTAAAATACATTTGTGAAAAAGAACCTGTTTCAAATTGAAAACAGTCCTCTTCACAATTAAACACAATTAAATAGATAGATTTTAACACAACAATTATCTGTTATAATCGGCACCTTTTAATAATGTAGTCGTGCGGTTTCGTAAGGTAGGAACTAATCTGACACTGCTGGTCTTTGATCGAACAGTGAGAAGTGTAGCACAGTTGGTCCCATCTTGGCTACATTGTAATCAGAGCAGAGAGGGAAGCAAACGCGTCGATATTACAGCTGCTGTGTCAGGTACAAAAATACCTCTACATTTTGTTGTCAACTCCATATTCTCGAGCTAAAAAAACTATGTTTAGGTTGAGTATTGTATGCACTCAGTTCGTGTGTTACTCGTTAAAATAATTGTCTTATTTGTTGGCGAAACCTTTCACCAGATAGCTAGCTGTCGACAACTAACAAATGCGTTGCGCATTCAAAATGACAGCTCGCGGCTTTGAAAGGCAATGTGAAACCGGCGTATAGGTGTGAAGATTTTTATTAGTTGGAGACGCTTATATATTTCTGTTGCAATGGTTAGGCTACGATTTTTTTTGTCCTCTACATAGTGAACTTACATGGAGCCCGACTATTCTTTGTCATGTCCCTCCTCCGACGTGGCTGTGTGATCGTTCCTGCGTCGGTGATTGGTAGCTAGTAGGATGACACTAGCGTCAGTTTTTTTTTGTTGGTCCTTTCTCCTGTGTTCTCCAACATGGCATGTTTTGTAGAGGCTGGAATATTTCTCTAAATGGCATGATTGTTGCCAACTGAATATTCATTGCGGTCTATCGGTGTGCCATCGATGCTGTTGTGGAGGTTTCTGAATCTAAGAAGGTTAGCCTGCTAGATGTCGGAACTCAGGTTTGATTTTTGTAGCCGATTTACTAAGTAGTTGATCAGCGACTAGCTCCGTCACATAAAATTAAGTTGATAAAAACGACTGATTTCCGCACCCAAAGAATAGTCCGCAATTACTTAGCAATGTCTCAGACGACCTCTTACTGGCCATGTCTCATCCCACAGCAGAATGGATAGTGTTGTTTTGACATGGTTTATGGCTAAAGGTGGGGACACACGTTTAATAAAGTGAAGGCGTCTGATGTGGTAATGTCACATAATTGCATTGATCGTTATAAAAAAAACTTGACCTGAGGTTTTTCCCCAGGGAATTGGATGGTCTGTAAAGTCTCGTTCTCATCCATGTTTGTCAGTTGTATAGAACCAAAATATCTGTGATCAACTTAATGATTGAATGATGGATGTATTACTAAAGCAGTACCCAGGTAAGTTCCAGCCAGGTGTTCCACATTTCTGACACCCCACCTACCGCCCTCTGTGTGCCACAGCGGATTCCATGGTGATGGACCCTCCTAGCGGGCAAGACGAGCGGCGGCGTCAGGCAGAGCGTCTTCGACGGGAGGAGGCGTACTATCACTTCATCAACGAGCTGAGTGAGGAAGAGTACCGCCTTATGAGAGACAGCAACCTGCTGGGCACACCTGGTGAGAGGAACCTAGTACACGTAACTTCACTAGAACCCCTAATGCAGGGTTGCATAGCTCCAGGGCAGCGGTGTCTACTGGTTTTCCTCATTGATTTTAAATAACTGGCTAATTTGTACCAGGACAACCACGGGATAGGCAACTCCAGTCCTACAGTGTCCTGATTGGTCTCAGACTTTTGCCCCTCCAGCACACCTGACTCTAATAATCAACTAATCATGATCTTCAATTTAAAATTAAATTAGTTTAATCAGCTGTGTTTTCTAGAGATGGAGGAAAGGTGTGACCACTCCGGCCCCTGAGGACTGGAGTTGCCCATCCCTGCCTTATCTAATTAGTGGCGCTAATTAATGCTGTGGAGAAACAATAACCATAGGACAGCAGCCCTGTCCCAACCCAATAGACTGAAACCTGCAAATGCACCCTAATATAGGCCTACACACGTTGTGTAATAAAACTATCACATTTTATAATGTAATGGCTTCATGTTGGCTACTAAGGGCTGAAAATGAATCTGGACAATCAAGCATATAAGTCCTCCATCTTGACCTAAAAGGGGACATGTTGTTCCCCAGGTGAGGTGACAGCGGAGGAGCTACGGCAGCGCCTGGACGGGGCAAAGGAGCGTGTGTCATCTCAGCCCCGTCCTGAACCACTCCCACAGAACACTGAGGCCGGAGAGGAGGAGGGGAGCAGCATTGAGGGGGAGGAGAGCGAGGGAGGGGCAGGTAGGAATAAAGAGCTATAGCGGTGGTCGTGGTTCTATGGGCTTATAGGGCTTACTGTGGGAAATTAATGCTAAAGGGTCTGTATAACCTAAACTGACAGATTGTTATGGGTCTCAAAAGGTTCATGGCCTAATTGCTGCTGTATACTCACTCAGTTCATTTGATTTATTATTGATCAAAGTATTACTAGATAATTACAACTGACTCAGTTCAGTAACGAGCTGCTGTCTGTATAGCTACTGCTGAGCCGGGAGCAGAGACGTCTAACGGCGACTCACTGCTGGAGTGGCTGAACACCTTCCGACGCACAGGGAACGCCACGCGCAGTGGCCAGAGCGGCAACCAGACGTGGCGCGCGGTCAGCCGCACCAACCCCAACAGTGGAGAGTTCCGCTTCAGCCTGGAGATCAACATCAACCATGAGCAGCCAGAGCCAGGGGAGCACAGTGATGCCCCCGACCCCTCAGAGCTGTCCCCTGTCCCCCCTCCATCCACAGCCTCCTCAGCCTCCATACGCACTGCCCCCTACACCCCTGCCCGGCCCTCCCCCTATCCCTTACCTCGAGCCACCCAGGGCAGGAGGGCTCAGATCCGCCGTACACGCAGTAGTACCACCATCCCTCTGACTCCCGCACCCCTCACCACACCCCTGCCCCCCCCTACTGCACTAAGCGGTACAGCAGCCCTCAACCTCCCACCACCCCCAGTCCCCATCACCCCCCCTATCCTTCAGGATCAAATAAGCCCTCCACAGCTCCAACCCCCAAGCAGAGCTTCCTCCCCAGGGGAGGGGCAGGATGAGGGGTTACCTACCCTGGACTTCCCCCGTGTACCGCCCCAGTCTGGCCCCCAGGTGGCGTCTGTGGGGCGTGAGCCTCGTAGCAGCAGGACTCGATCTCGCGGCCGGACCCGCAGGGCTGCAGCAGGAGGTGGGACTACCTCCCGGTCATCTAGGAGACGCAGCCGCTCCCCTCTTCAGAGAAACCCCGCCCCTAACTCGGCTACCTTGCCTCCTAGTGGTGGGAATGGAAATGGTGTCTCTAATAATGGCCACACTGCTGAGCCCGGAAACAGAACTGCTTCTGTCTCCATGGAGACCGGTGAGGCCGTGTCAGAGCCAGCTGTACTAGCAGAGCCTGGCCCAGAGGCAGGTGAGCAGGAGGGAGAGGCACACTCGGCCGGGTCGGGGGGTGCAGGGGGGGTGCGGCGCCACCCCACCATCATGCTGGATCTGCAGGTGCGGCGCATCCGACCGGGAGAGAACCGGGACCGGGACAGCATCGCCAGCCGAACCCGTTCCCGGGCCCGCGCCGCCGAGAACACTGTCACCTTCGAGAGCGACAGCGGGGGCTTCCGGCGCACAATCTCCCGCTCGGAGCGGGCCGGGATCCGGACCTACGTCAGCACCATCCGGATCCCTCTGAGGAGGATCAGTGAGACTGGATTGGGGGAGCCCAGCTCCACCGCCCTGCGCTCCATCCTCAGACAGATCATGACCGGCTTCGGGGAGCTCAGCTCCCTCATGGAGACGGAGGCTGACGCTGAGACCACCGAGGGTACTCCCGGTCACCAGGACCCTGCAGGACCCAATGCTAACACCAACACCACACAGACTTACCATAGCCACAGTAATGAGAGTGGAACTGTGGCTGGAGGCCAGGCAGGAGAGACAGAGATGGAGAGAGAGGGGGGGGGTGATGAGGAGGAAGGAGTGCATGGGAGGTTAGGTGGGAGTGACAACGGTGGAATCCCAACCCCCGATGATGGTCGGCCGATGAGCAGGGACACAAACAACCTGGTAGAGAACGGCACGCTGCCCATCCTGCGGCTGGCCCACTTCTTCCTGCTCAACGACGAGGAGGACGAGGAGCACCCGCGCGGCCTGACCAAAGAGCAGATTGACATACTAGCCACGCGCACCTATGGCCAGGCCAGCCTGGAGGGGGAAGCGGGGCGCGCCTGCAGTGTCTGTATCAACGACTATGCCCAAGGGAACAAACTGCGCCGCCTGCCCTGCGCCCACGAGTTCCACATCCACTGCATCGACCGCTGGCTCTCTGAGAACAACACCTGCCCCATCTGCAGGCAGCCCATCCTCCCTGCTCACCAGGACTGACCCTGCCCTGCCCTGACCCCTTGAATCCCCTGACCCCAGAACACCACCGGCTCCACCTCGCCCCCTGCTGGCTGAACTGAGCATGCCCGAGCAGAGAGGACGGTACATGTACATAGCGCTTTAATGTTTTAATTTACCATTGAAATATTCATTGTGTTCACTCTGAAATGGTAGAACCCAAAGGGGTGGGGGGTGGCGGCGGCTAATGCAGAGAATTAAAGTGTTATTTTTTTAGACTTATTTTCAGCACCTTTTGTTTTTTTGAAATGTTTTTTCTTGTCTTGTTTCTCTTCGGCCTCTGTCACGATGCTTCTGAGGTCCACATTTACAGATAGCACTTAGCTTAAAGAGCTACTATAGCTAGCCGCTGCTGATCAGTCTCAAACTCTTTCAACAGATACCCTGTGATGTCACAAATGGACTACAGCAATCAGTCAGTCGCTTCTGTAGATTTGATTTGGTTGACGATGTGTAAATATGTCACCACCGCCGCCTGTGTTTTGGGGTTGGGAAGAGTCATCCTCGTTGCATTTTAAGCAGAAAACATTAAGTTAGAGCTAATATTGGAATCCTTCAATTTAAAGCTCCAACAACCCTTTTTAAAGTGTCCTCTATCATGTGTATGTGTTTGGACAAAGGCTATTGTGGTTCTATTAGACCTTTTTAATTACATTTTACTTGGCCAGTGGTCCCTAGAATGTTGTTGCTGTCTGCCTACCTGTTCCAGCTCTTTAAACCTAGCCATCGAACCCCATAGATCCACGGTGGATGTCCAATAGTTCTTCAAATTAGTTTCAGCCTTTGACACTATTAGTATCACAAGTCAGAAAGAAACATCTAAAGCAAATAAGTGTGTGAGGTAATTTAGCAGGAAGCACTTGTAGTTGGACTCGTCTGTTAGGGAGACAGGCAAATAATGCAATAACATGAAGGAGGAACGGAAGGACCGTTTTGCGTTGTTAAATGTTTAAACTTTATAGTGCTGTTCTCTTGTTTACTCCTGGGCATTGATGAATAATTCATCTGTTGGGAGATGGAGAGTATCTGTTCTGTAGTACGCTCTCCCCCCTATCCCCAGACTCTTAAACTCCTCAATCATCATCCCCCACTCCTCTAATGCACACGTGTCAAACTCATTCCACGGAGGGCAGAATGTCTGTGGGTTTTCGCTCCATCATTGTACTTGATGGATGAATTACGGTCATTAATTGGTAAGGAACTCACCTCACCCTTGTTGTCTAGGTCTGTCTAATTGAAAGGAAAACCAAAAACCTGCAGACACTCGGCCCTCTGTGGAATGAGTTTACCACCCCTGCTCTAATGTCTGTGTTTAAAGCCCCTACTTTGGGAGAACCTGCCTGTCATGGCCTGATTTCTATCACCTAAGTAATAGTTTCATGTTCACAAACCTGAAAGGAATGACTAGGTGAAAGCAAAATGGTGGAGCCTCCACTCAATCCATTTTCAACATCTATCCAATCCTTTCAGATCAGTGTCTTCCTCCATTAGCCTGGCTTAGATCTCAATTGGCTTTCCCTGCAGGCCGTATCACCCTGTTACCACCAGAGGCAGTGTTCACAACTACAGTATGACATGGTGAGGACTGGAGACCAGTGGTATTGGTGTCCATTTAGGGCAGGGGGGTTTAATGTCATTTTCATACTAACTTTGTTCCAAGCAGACTCATTAGACAGGGATGTGATACAGGAAACAATGCTCTTTCTGTACTGAAGTGTGTGTGTGTGTGTGTGTGTGTGTGTGTGTGTGTTAGCGCTGAAGGAAGTGATAAAACAGAATGTCTAATATGGTTCTGGAGAAGCATCAGTCAGTCGCCTGAATGTCCATCTAAGAAAGAGAGGGTCTGTGGCCACCGAAATTCAGAAATGAATATTTATTCTGTTCCTATTTAATGAGAAACAAACTTTGAAATATTGAATGTGTTATGTGATGAGATTTTAAAAAAACAGTTAAGATATGTATTCTGTTACTATGTAATATAAATAAACACAAGGGGTTTCTTCTGCTCCTTAACAAGGGAATTAAATACAGCTTTGTTATGCCTGGAGTTAATTTGTGAGCTCTTTATTTGCTTCCCACTGGGGACTTTGTTCCTCCCACAGGACCACTGTCTTTTCCCACATCGCCAATGACATTGTCTCCCAGTGGTGTGAACAACTGTACCTCCTATCATATCATGACAAGTCTGGGTTTTTAAACTTTTAATTAGATTTAAATGGCTCTTTCGCTCAGTAGGCTAGAAGTTACTCAGGCCTATGCAATTAGATTAACTTTACACTAAGTAGGACAGTGAGGTTATGATCAGAGCTGCACATGTGAAATGGTCATAGTACCGAAGTGCTAATAGCCATATTCCCTAGTAGTTATCTATTTAGCCTACCTCTGAAGTGTTGGCCTTTCTGCGTCTATGGCCCGACTAGGCTTACTGACTGAGTTAGGCTATTCTTATGCTTGACGTGATATTAGACTTAACATAGGGCACACACTCAGCTACATGAATGTCCAATTGAAGCAAAGTGAATCAGGATGAAGGAACGAGATTCACGCGAGGATCCTACTTATGCAACGGATCAGGCTTTTTGTGATCTTGGCCGAGGACGCGCGCACGCACAAACACGTCTCACCCCTATGCGCGCTCTCGTCACTGCTGAGCCGACCCATCGCCGTCCCTCGTCCAACGATCGAACATGATTCATCTCCCAGCGAACGCAGCCTTGTCCCGTGCCCGCATTCCCCCGCTTTGTACGTGAGCCACCGGCATGCCAGCGCCCCGGCCGCCCTCTTCCAGGCCAATACAGACCCCCGGCTCAAGATCAGGATGTACTTCAACCGGCGATCGAAGAAGATCCACAGCGAGGGAGGTAAGCATGACAAGAGGGGCGGAGGCATGTAGCCTATAGTACAGTAGTTTATAGTACAGGCTAGTACAGCTCAATTGGTAGCTATAGGGATCGAACTGGCAGTGACATAAACCTTGCAGTGAGGACTTGGTTCTAATGGCACAATCGGTCCAATTCTATAGGCCTATGCATGTTATATTAGTGGGGCTTTAGGATTGGGATAGCCTTGTTGAGCCCAGGACTGCGGCACGGGTGGCGGTGCAGCTGCTTATTACGCCTGTCATATACAGTCAGTACAACAGGGCTATTCTTGTGTTGGCACAGACAGACTCGGGATGGGGGCGCTGCGCTTCAACTGAACCAATTTCCAATGCTTTGTATGATGTATTAATGATGCTGCAGATATGACAGTAAATGGAGGTTATTGCAGGTGAGCTGGACCGAGTTGTCATGGCCTCACTATAAACAGTGCTCGCACCCATTCTTTGCGCGTAATAGTCTATGTAGGCTAGCCTAGACATAAATGCCTATGTATTTTTCCAAGGAATGTCTTTCTTTTCTCTGGGAGAGTTGTAAATGGTACAGGGTGCATACTGTCACAATATAACTTTTTTTTCTGAGCACGTAAATTAGTTCGGCGGCACTGTGGGAGAGCTTAACACCTTCAATGACTTAAAGGGCACGTGACTATTTTAATTGATCTTATTCTAAGCCCATTGCCGGAAGGCCATCATCTGTTAAAGTCACGCGGAGCCCAGACAGGCGGACACCAGATATGTGCTTTCTAGGCCTATATAGTTGTGCAGCATAATGTTGTTGTTTTTTTGGGGGGGGGGGGGGCTATTCTATGCACCTTTGTCCCCGGAAAAAAAAGTGATGCGTCACAGATGCGCCTTTTGCATTTACAGGGACAGCCGAACACATCGTTGCACTGCACCCTCCACACAGCGCATAGTGATATGTCCACGGACTCTTATGCACACACAGACCGTCCTAGCATGATTATTTGCATTTTGGCTGCGTCAGGGAGTGAGTGCTGTGGGCCAAAATAGGTTTTTGGCCGAGCTGCAAGGATTAAAGGGGAGGAGGTCAGTGTTTTGGGAGATAGCTGGCATCGCAGCAGAGGCAGGTTTGACAGCGATGCCGCTGGAGATGAGAGGACAGTTTGTTTGCTCTTGCGTCTATAGGGGCTTTAGAGGGATTGTCCTGGAAACTTGTGTGGCTGAATGTCCATGAGTGCTGGCACAAGTACATTGTGGGGCTGCTGTGTGTTTGTGTGTGACTGTGCTTTGCCTCCAGCAGGTTCCAGAAATAGAAAGCAGCTAGGGCATATTGTCAGGATAGAGAGAGAGAGAAGCGCCAACTGGGTCAGGTCAAATTGTCTCCAGGCTAGGGATCCCCATCAAAGTGATAGAGAGAACAGCATCAATCTGTCTCCAGGCTAGGGATCCCCATCAGAGTGAGAGAGAGAACAGCATCAATCTGTCTCCAGGCTAGGGATCCCCATCAGAGTGAAAGAGAGAACAGCATCAATCTGTCTCCAGGCTAGGGATCCCCATCAGAGTGAGAGAGAGAACAGCATCAATCTGTCTCCAGGCTAGGGATCCCCATCAGAGTGAGAGAGAGAACAGCATCAATCTGTCTCCAGGCTAGGGATCCCCATCAGAGTGAGAGAGAGAGCAGCATCAATCTGTCTCCAGGCTAAAGATCCCCATCAGAGTGAAAGGGAGAACAGCATCAATATGCTTTCCATACCTGGACATCACTACTTCAACCCCAAATCATTAGTTAGTTCAGAAAATGGCTCTTACTCTGGGTTAATTAGTACCGTCAGGAGTCAAGACAGGAAGACACATCAAAGAACAAGCCTTTGTAGACCTACTCTCTCAACAGACTCCACCACACACACACCTTAGTCCCATATTAGACTCTCCTTCGCCCTCTTGAAGGTGTGTCCGTGTCCCACGTGGCCAGTCACTGTGTTCTTTTGCACCTTCTCAGCTCTTCTTGGTTAACTTAAATCTTTCCCACAATCCTTTTGACCTGGACTTTAGCCATAAACACCCAGACTGTTACAGCCTGGTGGCCTCACTGGCCTGATCTGTCAAACACACTGATGACTGACAGATGTGTTTTATTGAACACATGTGCACCACAGGAGGTTGGGGAGGAATGGCTCGTGGTCGTGGCAGGAGAAGAGTGATTGGAATGGTATCAAATACACTATATATATACAAAAGTATGTTGACACCCCTTCAAGTTATTTGAGCCACTCCCGTTGCTGACAAGTGTATACAATCGAGCACACAGCCATGCAATCTCCATAGACGAATATTGGCAGTAGAATGGCCTTACTGAAGAGCTCAGTGACTTTCAGCGTGGCGGCATCATAGGATGCCACCTTTCCAACAAGTGAGTTCGGCAAATTTCTGCCCTGCTAGAGCGGTCCCAGTCAACTGCATGTGCTCTTATTATGAAATAGAAACGTCTAGGAGCAACAACGGCTCAACCATGAAGTGGTAGGCCACATAAGCTCACAGAACGGGACGGCCGAGTAATGAAGCGCATAAAAATCGCTTGTCCTCAGTTGCAACGCTCACTACCGAGTTCCAAACTGCCTCTGGAAGCAACGTCAGCACAAGAACTGTTCATTTGGGAGCTTCATGAAATGGGTTTTCCATGGCCGAGCAGCCACACACAAGCCTAAGATCACCATGCGCAATGCCGAGCTTTGGCTGGAGTGGTGTAAAGCTCACCGCCAATGGACTCTGGAGCAGTGGAAACGTATTCTCTGAGGTGATGAATCACACTTAACCAATCTGACAGACGAATCTGGGTTTGGCACATGCCAGGAGAACGCTACCTGCCCCAATGTGTAGTGCCAACTGTAAAATTTGGTGAAGGAGGAATAATGGTCTGGGCTTGTTTTTCATGGTTCGGGCTAGGCCCCTTAGTTCCAGTGAAGGGAAATATTAACGCTACAGCATACAATGACATTCTAGACAATTCTGTGCTTCCAACTTTGTGGCAACAGTTTAGGGAAGGCCCTTTCCTGTTTCAGCATGACAATGCCCCATGCACAAGCGAGGGCATACAGAAATAGTTTGTTGAGGTCGGTGTGGAAGAACTTGACTGGCCTGCACAGAGCCCAGACCTCAACCCCATTGAAGACCTTTGGGATGAATTGGAACGCTGACTGAGAGCCAGGCTTAATCAGCGAACATCAGTGCCCGACCTCACTAATGCGCTTTTGGCTGAATGGAAGCTTCTCCTCTTCACGGGAGAGTGGAGGCTGTTATAGCAGCAAAGGGGAGACCAAGGCAATGTTAATGCCCATGATTTTGGAATGAGATGTTGGACAAGCACGTGTCCACATACTTTTGATCATGTAGTGCACATCAAACACACGGCTTCAATGTGTTTAATGCCATTCCATTTACTCCGTTCCAGCCATTATTATGAGCCATCCTCCCCACAGCAACCTCCACTGATGTACACACACACACACACACACAGGATGTGAGGGAAAGGGATGAAGAAAGAGAATGTCAAGTGTGTGCATGAAGTCCCAAAGTACAAAAGTCCCAAAGGACACATAGATAAGGTGTGTTCTGACAGGAGAGAGTGGCCTATCCTACATGTGACACATGGATAAGGTGTGTTCTGACAGGAGAGAGTGGCCTATCCTACATGTGACACATGGATAAGGTGTGTTCTGACAGGAGAGAGTGACCTATCCTACATGTGACACATGGATAAGGTGTGTTCTGACAGGAGAGAGTGGCCTATCCTACATGTGACACATGGATAAGGTGTGTTCTGACAGGAGAGAGTGGCCTATCCTACATGTGACACAAAGATAAGGTGTGTTCTGACAGGAGAGAGTGGCCTATCCTACATGTGACACAAAGATAAGGTGTGTTCTGACAGGAGAGAGTGACCTATCCTACATGTGACACATAGATAAGGTGTGTTCTGACAGGAGAGAGTGACCTATCCTACATGTGACACAAAGATAAGGTGTGTTCTGACAGGAGAGAGTGACCTATCCTACATGTGACACATAGATAAGGTGTGTTCTGACAGGAGAGAGTGACCTATCCTATATGTGACACATAGATAATTAGCCTTCTGACAGGAGAGAGTGACCTGTCCTATATGTGACACATAGATAATTAGCCTTCTGACAGGAGAGAGTGACCTGTCCTACACGTGCAGAGAGTCCACACTATTAGCTGCTCATGCATTCAAGTCCATCGAGAGTAAAGATTTGGCTATATGCTAATCCAAGTGTGAAATCCAGGCATGTATTCTGACGAAGTGTGTATTCTGCAGGTGAAGTCATGTCAGGTATTGTGAAGGAGTATAGCTGGATCACCCTCTCTGATCTCAGTACTACAGTGTTTAGAGATTCTCTATTCGGTTAACTGGATGCTTCAATTGCAAACCAAACAGTGACATGTAAGGGAGATGTTGACAGTTCTTCACTGAGCATTGGGCGACATTACTATTCTGTGTGTACAGTCCCCAAATAAGTGTGGTTTGTTTACCAGGTATAAGGATATAATGAGATAAATCAGGTTTATTGTCTGTGTGTCTGAGGCGGGTCTGTTGGAGACAAATAATTCCTGGTTGTCATGGCTGCTAGGTTGTAAAGGATAATCTAGAGGTGAAAGAAAAGCACACCTATTTAGGCGAGGTGCTGGCTAGCGGAGTGGAACACTTAAACACATAAAGGAGAACCGCACACTCTAGGAGCTCCGACGAAGACGAAGACGAAGACTCTGTCGAAACGTTGGACATAAATATTTTTCCCTCTGAGCTCCTAGAGTGTGCGGCGCTCCTTTATGTTTCTAGGTTGTTAAGGAGACCATTTGGGAATGAATGGTCTCTATGGACAGACGTGTGGCTGGTACGGTGAGTATTGTGAGCTGCAGAAAAACTTCAGAAGGCAATGAGACCAGTTGACCACAAAGGAGCAGTGTTGTACAACTGTCATAGGACTCAAGACAATGTCAACCATTTTCCAACAGCATTGACATACTTACACAAGCAGAGACACACACATACAGTTGACATACACAGGCACACACACACACACACACACAAACTCAATTTCAATTGCCTCTTCCAGACTCACACCTGAACTCACCACTCACCTACACACAGACACACATCATTGACTTACTCACGTGTTTGTGTGTTGTTGTGTGCGCCCGGCCCCGGACCACAGTGGTGTTACTGACTGACCCTCTGTCTTGTGTGTTGTTCTCTCCCGTCCCGCGGCTGGTGGCCTGCCCCCTGATCTCTGTCTCTCCCGTCCCGCGGCTGGTGGCCCGATCTCTCTCCCCCAGAGCAGTTAGTGTTGACTCTCATTAGGCAGGAGAAGTCTCCTGACCACCTGGACCCAGAGCTGGGCGTCGGCGTGGCCGCCATGCGCTCCCGACTCGCTAACAGGTTTGAAAAAAGTGAGTTGGAGTCTTGTCTTACACAGGCTGGCGCTCCCCACATCTTGGAGTTCACTAGTGCATGCACTGGAATAGTAGCCTATAATGACTAGAGCAGCGGTCGGGGACAATTCTATTTAATGAGTGAATTTCAATTGAGAATTGACCCCAACCATGGCCTAGAGCACAGTGGTAATCACTAACCCTGATACCAGAGGAACACTACTCTCTAGGACCAGGGCTGGTGACTGCTGGACTCGGCTGGTCTGCCTTTCTGCACAGTCACTGCATGTGCTTGTAGTAAATACACTTGATTAGCATTCACACCAGTGGAGGCTGCTGAGGGGAGAACAGCTCATAAATAATGTCCAGAGTGGAGCGAATGGAATGGCATCAAATACCTGGAAACCATGTGTTTGATACCATTCCACTGACTCCGCTCCAGTCATTACCACAAACCCATACTGTATTGATCACCATGTATTCACTTCACATGATCTAGTACACATTGACAAACACACGCATTTACTATACATACAGACACACAGAACCACATGGTATGCTTGCATACATGTAAATAAAGCACACGTACCCATGTCCCATGCATATGCATGCATGCCATCCTTTAAGCATGCACATAGATGCATGCATGTGTTTGGGTGTTGACTGTTGAGTTAGATTGGGGAAGAGTGAGTGAGAGGGTGAGAGCAAGGGAGTAGTTAACTGCATGTTGCATGTGTAAATACAAAATGCGTCACTGCTGTAATTGTGTGTGTGTGAGTGAACAGTACAGTGTAGTATATGGGATTAAGTATACATGTATATTGCGCGTGTACAGTCTCTGGTCTCACCTGTTGGATTATCAGTGTATGGATTAGCAGGTAGGGGAAGTTGCAGAGCAGACAGAGAGAGGATTACTATCCCAGCCTGTACTGCAGGAAAGAGGCGCTCCACCTTCTCACCATTCACTCTGTCGCTGTAGTAATTGGACACACTGGCTGTCCTAGCAACTAGCAGACCTGCAGGTCAACCTTAACCAGGAAGTAGACGACTTGACTAGAGGTCACCTTGGGGACAGGAACAGCCATGGCACCTCATAGGGGTCAGGCGGTCAGACGATGCTCCTCCGTCGGTAACGCTATCCTGACCTCACAATGGGAGGGGGTAGGGGAGGATGTGGGGTGAATTGGGGAACCTCCGATTCACCAAGAATCCTTCAGAGGGTGGGATTTTCAACTGAGCTGTCGAGTTTGTAGTTTGCATGGACTATGTTTTAAGTCATATGACTGACTTTGTATGCCTTTGACTGTACAGTTCACTCTGTACGGATTGTTTTTCCTCTTTTGGTTTGTGACTTTGACTGAGCGTCTCTATCAGACTGTCACATTAAATCGGTGGTCATTACAATAGCGATGGTTAATACGGTTTGAAACACAAAGCTGACGGTCGGGCTAAATGCAGGTGTATAATAAGCGTGGAGGGAGTTGCAGTGATAGTGTGACATCTGAGTGGTGGCGTGGCTGCACCACAGAGGCACGGTGTCTGCTGAAATAAGGCACCAGTCATACAGGAAAGAGAGAGGATGAATTATGCAGCCTCCCTCTATCCATTATTCAGAATAGCGCCTTGCTTTATAGCCATGAAAGGCTGGCACGGGACCAGGTAACACGGGCCAGGTAGTGACCTTAAGGGTTGAGGGGTCAACCCAGAGCCAAACTAAGGGACTGAGCTAGTACAGTTACGATGGGCCAAGCTGTGTCGGATTGAGCTGTTGATGCGTTTTGAGAGGGGGGTGATTAAACAGGACTCTACCAGGTATATGTATTTTTGATTGCATGTGTGGTTATATCAAGATGAGAGTAGTTTTATCGGCTTTTTACAAGGTCATTCATATTTTGCCGAATACGCACAAACGTGCACTACATTGCACCCGACACTCAAAATATTTGCACACAGGCTACCCACCGGTCTGTATTAACCAATGAAGAATCAGTCTGGTATGGCACTCGAGGGAGAAGCTTTAGGGTCTCCCGTTTTAACGTTTATAGAAGGGTGTGATTTTTGAGAACGTCTCCATATGCTGAAGTATGCTGTTAAATAAAGTCTTGCCGTCCTAAACAAGTTCTGTTTGAGTATTCTTGGAGTCCGTCAACTCTTCAGTAATGAATTATGGTGGTGACGGTGCTTCTGGTTCTGATCCATCAGGGAGGAGGAACACAGAGCATTGATCTGCTCATGGACATATCAGAGCTGTAGCAGGCTGCTGAGATGGTCAATATTGATCTGCTAGGAATAAAATGTAGAGTAAAGAGGAGAGTGAGAGTAGGGAGAGAGAGGTAGGTAGAGTGGGAAGAGATATGGATGAGTGGAGGTATACCGTAAGGACAGAGAGAGGTAGGTAGAGTGGGAAGAGATATGGATGAGTGGAAGTAAACCGTAAGGACAGAGAGAGGTAGGTAGAGTGGGAAGAGATATGGATGAGTGGAGGTATACCGTAAGGACAGAGAGAGGTAGGTAGAGTGGGAAGAGATATGGATGAGTGGAGGTTTACCGTAAGGACAGAGAGAGGTAGGTAGAGTGGGAAGAGATATGGATGAGTGGAGGTATACCGTAAGGACGGAGAGAGGTAGGTAGAGTGGGAAGAGATATGGATGAGTGGAGGTATACCGTAAGGACGGAGAGAGGTAGGTAGAGTTGGAAGAGATATGGATGAGTGGAGGTATACCGTAAGGACAGAGAGAGGTAGGTAGAGTTGGAAGAGATATGGATGAGTGGAGGTATACCGTAAGGACGGAGAGAGGTAGGTAGAGTTGGAAGAGATATGGATGAGTGGAGGTATACCGTAAGGACGGAGAGAGGTAGGTAGAGTTGGAAGAGATATGGATGAGTGGAGGTATACCGTAAGGACGGAGAGAGGTAGGTAGAGTTGGAAGAGATATGGATGAGTGGAGGTATACCGTAAGGACAGAGAGAGGTAGGTAGAGTTGGAAAAGATATGGATGAGTGGAGGTATACCGTAAGGACAGAGAGAGGTAGGTAGAGTTGGAAGAGATATGGATGAGTGGAGGTATACCGTAAGGACAGAGAGAGGTAGGTAGAGTTGGAAGAGATATGGATGAGTGGAGGTATACCGTAAGGACAGAGAGAGGTAGGTAGAGTGGGAAGAGATATGGATGAGTGGAGGTATACCGTAAGGACGGAGAGAGGTAGGTAGAGTTGGAAGAGATATGGATGAGTGGAGGTATACCGTAAGGACAGAGAGAGGTAGGTAGAGTTGGAAGAGATATGGATGAGTGGAGGTATACCGTAAGGACGGAGAGAGGTAGGTAGAGTGGGAAGAGATATGGATGAGTGGAGGTATACCGTAAGGACAGAGAGAGGTAGGTAGAGTGGGAAGAGATATGGATGAGTGGAGGTATACCGTAAGGACAGAGAGAGGTAGGTAGAGTGGGAAGAGATATGGATGAGTGGAGGTATACCGTAAGGACAGAGAGAGGTAGGTAGAGTGGGAAGAGATATGGATGAGTGGAGGTATACCGTAAGGACGGAGAGAGGTAGGTAGAGTTGGAAGAGATATGGATGAGTGGAGGTATACCGTAAGGACAGAGAGAGGTAGGTAGAGTGGGAAGAGATATGGATGAGTGGAGGTATACCGTAAGGACAGAGAGAGGTAGGTAGAGTTGGAAGAGATATGGATGAGTGGAGGTATACCGTAAGGACGGAGAGAGGTAGAGTGGGGAAATGGAGGAAACACAAAAGAACACAAAACAAACACAAAAAAATGCTGGGTTGTTAGGATGACCCAACTGCTGGCTGGCAGGCATTGGGTCACTTAGTTGGGTTGTTTTCTGTAGACCTTTCCTGCAGTCAAATGACCTAGTGGCCTCATGGGTGGAATGTTGTGAATATTTTTCTTAATTAATGGCAATTAACAGTTTTGTTATATTTCAGTCTTCTGTGATGTGTGTAAGTGTAAAATTGGGATGCAAACTCAAAATGTAATACATTTCAACTATATCTGACATGGTACAGGTGTCTTCTTTTTTTTAAGCCCATAACCTTGTGTGTGAGGTGTATACTTTTGTTTCAAAGTAGATATGTTTAAGACAACCAAGAAACACTGTGACCCTGATTTGCCCATTGCAGTAAAAGGTTAGAAATAACAAGGTTGGGTTGTTGATGCTGGGTTATAGGGATATGACCCAGCGGGTCAGATCAGAAGACTGGGTGTGCTGCTTATTAGGGGTGTGGCTTTCAGATAGTTATTTTTGGCCACCTGCAAGAGTAAATTGAAATCCTGTTCATCTGTTTTGCTGTATTGTTATCACATTGGAGTCAGGGGTGTGTGCAGGGTTTGGTTCCAGACCAGCTCTAAAACACCTTATTCAACTTATCCTAGGGGATGTGTGAACCTCACTCCTCCTCCTCTTCAGTGGCGCTGATTGGTAAATACTTTGAGAAGGCGATCACGTGTGCTAGCAAGGCAGAGGTCCTGGCTTTGAGCCTCGCTGTGAGCCGTATCAGGAGAAAGAGGTACTCCCTAAGCAAGCAGCGTGATGTCCATTACACCCGTACACACCGTGGCACCTGTATGTAGTTCTTATGTTCCTTCCTTCGTGCCAGATGCTTACCTGATATGCCTGGCAAGACCTTGCGGTGATCTCCCCTCCTAAACATGTGTCACTGTCTACATTCCAGTGGAAAACAGGAGGTGCCTGAATATTGATGCTATCAAGGGCTTTAATGACCTGGGCCTTTTGACTGGGTCATTTCATCCAAGTCACTTCACAGTAGAGCCCTGCACGGGCATGAATTTTAAGCTCCAGCACTACGCATGCTGAAACGTTCAGGCCCTACCCTACCCAGGGACGATTACTTCTGCCAAATTGAAGGCCCTGCCCGAAACCTGAAATCAGAAATAACTTCCTCCGATAGTAAAACCATTAGCTGCTCCTCTCTGTCCCTGCGCTCTGCTCATGGCAGCTCTGAGTCTGTGAGTATCCATAGCAACGGCTCCGTTTGGGCTGCTCTGCTCAATGAAGAGACATGAGAACTTAGCTAGCTATACTTTTTGTCACTCTAAACCCCAACAAAACTCAAGGAACATGATTATTTTCTGTGAAATAATCTCTCCTGTTTTATATTTGATGAGGTTGAAGCATTTCTGACACCACGTTATGATCTTAGTCAGATATAACTGTACTGCGCATCAGAGCACGAGCAAATGGCTCAGCTTCAAAAGGTCAGTGATCAATTTAGTGATACCTGAGCCCTGCTCGTACCCTAGTTACCCAGCCTTAACTCAATGTATAATATCTGGGCCCATCGGGCTGGGGTCGGGTATCAGACGTCTACTTCACAGGCTATACAGCAATAACTGAGTAATGTTAATAGGTTGAAATATAAGGTTATAGAACTGGGACCGGGGCTCTCTCTATGTTGGCTGTGACACATTGATAGGCCTCTCTGGGGAAATGATCTCATTATTCTAACATTCAATATAGTGGAAACAACCTCTTATTATTTGTCTGAATTATTGATGGATTAATGGCTGTTTTTATTTCCAGACCCACACAGCGATCCAGACAGGGCCCATTCTTGTAAGAATTGATTGCCAATTGTATTGCTGGTGAGGTTTGTTGTAGCACCTGAAGTTAGTTAGAAATTGAGCTGCAGTAGGGCCAATATTGCAGCTTGTTCCTATGACTTCATATAGCCTGCCCTGAATAGTGAATGTAGACTGAACCTCATAAGCCCCCAGAAAACGGTCTGGGAAACTGAGGATAGTGATCTCATGATGAATGACTCGTCCCCTTTCAAGTGTAATTTAAACTGGTAAACCGAGCCTGCAATGTCAGACTACAGACACAATACCAGTCTCGGGGGCTACTGTCCCTTTAAATACGAGCCCTCAACCCGCCCTCGGATGGGAACACCGTAGTCAAGGCTCCACGAGAGATTGGGGCCGTTGTCTGGTGTCGAAGCATCATCTAATCCACCTTGCAGAGAGACAATTTTTCAAAGCCTTCTCGAGACCGCCAGAGAAGGCCCGATGAAACGGAGGCGGCGAAGGTCTGTGTGCTTGCTTGGGCTATTCTCACAAGCAGTCGGGAGCTTCCCGGACAGCGAGGCCAAGGGAGAGGAGACGAGTGACGGGCGGGCTCCATCTGTCCTCACCGGGGCTTGTTGTGCCAGCTGGGTAAACTATTCCGTCACGTCCAAAACAGATTGTCTCTATCTCCCCCCTCCATTATTTAGCGCAGCCCGATGACAGAAAAGGTTCCTCCGATGCTCAGTGGGTGTGCAAGTCGTGCTGATCGCAGCTTGGCCTTGATTTTATACAAGAAAACTACAAAGGAGGGGGGGACTCCGTAGGCAGCGCAAACGCGGAGCGAATTATGCAGCGTCGGTTCGGGTTCTTTGCTTGGGTGATAATGCTGGTGCACTATGCGCACATAGGGCGATGGAACAAGTCCCGCTGTTTGATAAACAAATACACAATGTTTCCGCGCCGATGAAAGGAGTCTAACTCACGGTGTTTGTTTGACCATTGTGCATCCCTCATCACATTCTATACAAGGGGACCTGTGGGCGTCGAGCGGCTTGTGTGTGTATTGGTGATGGAGCTATGGCATGGCAATTCCATGGTAACAGAGTGATGCTGAGACTCACTTTAAAATGTATGTCAAACAAAAACCAATTAAGGCAAAGTTAAGCAAACCATACAACTATGCACAAGCACTAATTAACAATTTCCAGCGAAAATGTTGCAAAACACCGTTTACTTGAAGACGGCACAAACAGTAGAAATAGGCATTCTGTTATAAAACTACACTGTTCTTCAAGTAAATGTGTTTTTTGTTAAAAGTTCAGTGACTTGGTTAAAGTAACTTAGCAATAATTATTTTTAGTTTGACATACATTTTAAAGTTTAAAAAAATCTGAGTCTCAGCATCACTCTTTTGGAATTGCCCAGCACCGAGCGAGGCAGCGCACTGAAAGAAGAGGGGCTGTTTAGAATGGGGAGGTGGGGACGTCATTGACATCGACCGCCAGCTTACATCCGCATACAATAGCCCTACCTGTTTCTGCCCTCCACTTTTGAACTGTAAACCATGTCTCTTACGTCTCTCCCTGTCTCCCACACACACTTACCCTAGCCTCGCCTCTCTCCCATCAATCGAACGGTGCAGGAACCTCTTGTTCATCCGCCGGCTACCGCAAGGCAGATGATGAGATGTCCGGGACTACTTCGCAAGCAGATCCCATAGATGCTACGGCACGGACGATTCTGCTAAACCAACCTCAGAACACCAAGTTCTGTGACAACCATGTCAGGTAAGATTTCACCTGGCTACAGCATCATTATCATCAAGTTACTGAATACAGACTTGAATTGCCTTTCCAGACAAGTTGTGATATTATAATTGCCTACAATAGTTGATAGTTTTAACGATTTATTTTCACTTTTTTTTTTTTGTGAAATAGGTTTTGTGATAGGCTATATGAGTTAATGGTCTAGTTATAGACTAGTAAAGGAGGGTTGTAAATTATCATCAATTATGTGTTGGAGGGGCGGCATCAGCGGGTTGTTTTTAAGTTGCATCTGTGCATCTGAGGAAAGTGCCTAACATTACTATTTACTGTTCTTAATCAATAATACCTCATGCATTTTAAAACAGGCACTGAAGGTAAAGTAACTACAGTGAGTTTGTAGATGTTAATAGAAGCTCCTCCGGTACTAATGGTAGGCTACATTAACAATGTATGAATAGAATAGTTATCCTTGAAATTGTCTCTAAATCTAATAAGACATTCTGTAGTGGGGTCCAGGTCTGGTCACCGATCAGGTTACTATGTGCTGTCCTGATCAGATGAAACAAACAACCTTCTCACATTACATTTTAAAATGCCAAAGCCCATAGTTTTGACTTTAATACAATACATTTTTATTGGCCTACTCTTAATTTGGGAGATTGTGGTAAGCAGGGGATCCAGCCTTGCTTGTTTACAGTGCCAATCTCTAAAGCGATAGCTTTCACTACTAGTTAGTGAATGTTCTGGTGTGTACCCATCTCTTGTGGGCAGAGATGGGCAGCATGTATTTGAAATTAGTATTTTAATTACTTCTGAGTATTTTGTCATTTGAATTACACTTGGCTGAACTACACTCCAATGTATAAAAAAAAAAATGGTGTAATTTTTTTTTTCCAAATACAAATGACTTTTCTATACATCTTCTAAATATTTGGTCCCCCTTTCACCCTGCATTGGTATCAGAAGTCTGATAGCACTATGGTGTCATGAAAGCGTCTGCTAAATGAACTAAATGTACAGTTGAAGTCGGACGTTTACATACACTTAGGTTGGAGTCCTTAACTTGTTTTACAACCACTCCACAAATGTCTTGTGAACAAACTATAGTTTTGGCAAATCTACTTTGTGCATGACACAAGTCATTTTTCAAACAATTGTTTACAGACAGATTATTTCACTTATAACTCACTGTATCACAATTCCAGTGGGTCAGAAGTTTACATACACTAAGTTGACTGTGCCTTTAAACAATTGGGAAAATCCCAGAAAACAATGGCATGGCTTTAGAAGCTTCTGATAGGCTAATAGACATCATTCGAGTCAATTGGAGGTGTACCTGTGAATGTATTTCTAATCAAAAGAAATCAGCCAAGACCTCAGAAAAAAACATTCAAGTCTGGTTCATCCTTGGGAGAAATTTCCAAACGCCTGAAGGTACCACGTTCATCTGTACAAACAATAGTACGCAAGTACACTGCTCAAAAAAATAAAGGGAACACTAAAATAACACATCCTAGCTCTGAATGAATGACATATTCTTATTAAATACTTTTTTCTTTACATAGTTGAATGTGCTGGCAACAAAATCACACAAAAATGATCAATGGAAATCAAATTTATCAACCCATGGAGGTCTGGATTTGGCGTCACACTCAAAATTAAAGTGGAAAACCACACTACAGGCTGATCCAACTTTGATGTAATGTCCTTAAAACAAGTCAAAATGAGGCTCAGTAGTGTGTGTGGCCTCCACGTGCCGGTATGAACTCCCTACAACGCCTGGGCATGCTCCCGATGAGGTGGCGGATGGTCTCCTGAGGGATCTCCTCCCAGACCTGGACTAAAGCATCCGCCAACTCCTGGACAGTCTGTGGTGCAACAGACTGTCCAGGACTGTGGTGGATGGAGCGAGACATGATGTCCCAGATGTGCTCAATTGGATTCAGGTCTGGGGAACCTGCGGGCCAGACCATAGCATCAATGCCTTCCTCTTGCAGGAACTGCTGACACACTCCAGCCACATGAGGTCTAGCATTGTCTTGCATTAGGAGGAACCCAGGGCCAACCGCACCAGCATATGGTCTCACAAGGGGTCTGAGGATCTCATCTCGGTACCTAATGGCAGTCAGGCTACCTCTGGTGAGCACATGGAGGGCTGTGCGGCCCCCCAAAGAAATGCCACCCCACACCATGACTGACCCACCGCCAAACCGGTCATGCTGGCGGATGTTGCAGGCAGCAGAACGTTCTCCATGGCGTCTCCAGACTCCGTCACATGTGCTCAGTGAACGGTTGGCATTTGCCAGAGAACAAAAAGATTGGCGAATTCACCACTGGCGCATTCGCCAATCTTTTTGTTCTCTGGCAAATGCCAAACGTCCTGCACGGTGTTGGGCTGTAAGCACAACCCCCACCTGTGGACGTCAGGCCCTCATACCACCCTCATGGAGTCTGTTTCTGACCGTTTGAGCAGACACATGCACATTTGTGGCCTGCTGGAGGTCATTTTGCAGGGCTCTGGCAGTGCTCCTCCTGCTCCTCCTTGCATAAAGGCGGAGGTAGCGGTCCTGCTGCTGGGTTGTTGCCCTCCTACGGCCTCCTCCACGTCTTCTGATGTACTGGCCTGTCTCCTGGTAGCGCATCCATGCTCTGGACACTACGCTGACAGACACAGCAAACCTTCTTGCCACAGCTCGCATTGATGTTCCATCCTGGATGAGCTGCACTACCTGAGCCACTTGTGTGGGTTGTAGACTCTGTCTCATGCTACCACTAGAGTGAAAGCACCGCCAGCATTCAAAAGTGACCAAAACATCAGCCAGGAAGCATAGGAACTGAGAAGTGGTCTGTGGTCACCACATGCAGAACCACTCCTTTATTGGGGGTGTCTTGCTAATTGCCTATCATTTCCACCTGTTGTCTATTCCATTTGCACAACAGCATGTGAAATTTATTGTCAATCAGTGTTGCTTCCTAAGTGGACAGTTTGATTTCACAGAAGTGTGATTGACTTGGAGTTACATTGTGTTGTTTAAGTGTTCCCTTTATTTTTTTGAGCAGTGTATAAACACCATGGCCACGCAGCCGTCATACCGCCCAGGAAGGAGACGCGTTCTGTCTCCTAGAGATGAACGTACTTTGGTGCGAAAAGTTCGAATCAATCTCAGAACAACAGCAAAGGACCTTGTGAAGATGCTGGAGGAAACGGGTACAAAAGTATCTATGTCCTATATCAACATAACCTGAAAGGCCACTCAGCAAGGAAGAAGCCACTGCTCCAAAACAGCCATAAAAAAGCCAGACTACGTTTTGCAACTGCACACGGGGACAAAGATTGTACTTTTTTGAGAAATTTCCTCTGGTCTGATGAAACAAAAATAGAACTGCTTGGCCATAATGACCATCGTTATGTTTGGAGGAAAAGGGAGGAGGCTTGCAAGCCGAAGAACACCATCCCAACCGTGGAGCACGGGAGTGGCAGCATCATATTGTGGGGGTGCTTTGCTGCAGGAGGGACTGGTGCACTTCACAAAATAGATGGAATCATGAGATAGGAAAATTATGTGGATATATTGAAGCAACATCTCAAGACATCAGTCAGGAAGTTAAAGCTTGGTCACAAATGGGTCTTCCAAATGGACAATGACCCCAAGCATACCTCCAAAGTTGTGGCAAAATGGCTTAAGGACAACAAAGTAAAGGTATTGGAGTGGCCATCACAAAACCTTGACCTCAATCCTATAGAAAATGTGTGGGCAGGAACTGAAAAAGTGTGTGCGAGCAAGGAGGCCTACAAACCTGACTCAGTTACACCAGCTCTGTCAGGAGGAATGGGCCAGAATTCACCAAACTTATTGTGGGAAGCTTGTGGAAGCCTACCTGAAAACATTTGACCCAAGTTAAACAATTGACAGGCAATGCTACCAAATACTAATTGAGTGTATGTAAACATCTGACCCACTGGGAATGTGATGAAAGAAATAAAAGCTGAAATAAAAAATTCTCTCTCCTATTATTCTGACATTTCACATTCTTAAAGTGGTGATCCAAACTGACCCAAGACAGGAAATTTTTACTTGGATTAAATGTCAGGAATTGTGAAAAACTGAGTTTAAATGTATTTGGCTAAGGTGTATGTAAACTTCTGACTTCAACTGTATATGTAAAAATGAACAATTGCAAAGAATGCTGAGTATTATTCTAATGAGCTCTGCCCTGAAACAATACACGGTGTGCTTTGCAGTTCATTTTCACATATACATGTTGGTCATTAAGCAGGCATGCTCAACTAAGGTAGATCAACAACATATCAGTCATAGCAAGTAAAACGTTTTTGTAATCGTTACTGAGACTGTTGATGTTCGGGTTGGCTACTTGCAAATTGATTTTTGTAAACAAAATATGTATTTTGTAATGTATTTAATCAAAATACAAGTATGTAGTTTATTTTGATACATTGATATTCATGGTATTTTGTATCTGTATTTTATCATTGTATTATGTCATTTGTGCCCATACCTGCTTGTGGGCGGGATTGAGGGCAGTGCCCAAACGGAATCTGTATCTGTGGGGAATCTCTTATCATTAGTGTCCCAGATGACTGCTGTATATTCGGTGGTGACAATGACTATGGAGCTATACATGTTAAGTTGTGTAGCCTTGCAAACCAGACCAATAGCATTATGTTTTGGTTCAATTTGACACCGTCACGGTACCAATGAATTGTTTACATGTATTTTTACACCCCATGTGCACATTTATTTCTGTTCCCTTTTAAGAGGATAAGGGTTGAATACAGTAGGGTACGTTACAGGACATTCTGTATAAAAATGTAGAAATGCATGGTGAATAATAGATATGCTTCTCTCATGTATATTAAGGACCCATGTCAGCTCTATCGGCAACAGTTAGGATGTTACGCCCTCCTGAACATTACCCTGGCGCCTATACAATCCAGCAGGTTCTAGTTACGTGGGTAGAAGCCTGTCGTCAGGCGTTAAACGCACCTCATCGATCTGTCTTTACTGTCAGGAGATTCAATTCTGCTCTGAAGCAAGCCTATTTCAGGTCCGTTAATGAGATTAAGACGGGCCTTCGCCAACTCGTTTTATTGGATCACCAGGCTTTTCCTGGCCTGTGATTGGACAGTCTGGCTTTGGAGACATGCCCTTTGATGTCCCATTGTTCCCATATGTCTTTAGTTGAAAGCTTCACTGCTCCTATTGAATACTCTGAGATTAAATTCCTATAGCCCCTCTTCTCTTTTCATCCTCCTCTTTTCTACCTTCAAGTCATCTTTCATTCACAGCCCTGTGTCTCTGTGCAAATCTACTCCATCTGTCAATCAGTCACCACAGCCGCTATGAGCAAATACTTAGCTTAGATGTTGTCCGTAGTCACAGATCTAGGATCCGCTTACACTCGCCTATTTCCTAACCTTACGAGTGTGTGGCTTTGGGCTTGTCTCCAAGGAGATGCTGACGTGTTGGAGGATTTAGATACAGTAAGACACACACACACCAACACAATCACGTACACATAAACACACGTTTGAGTTAGCTATATTGGCCAGGATAAAGACAGACCCTGAACTGAAGGCTGATTTGAGTTATTTTAGTCTCTTATAGCTGCTGGCTATTATCAGGGCTAATCAATGCTGTTGTCTGATCAATACAGGTGATCGACTGACAAGGTTTGCCTGTTTGGGAGGTTTGGTCTAAATATAAAGCTTTGAACAGTGACGTTCGGTTCATTTGCGAGGATGTGAAGGTGTGCAGCCCATAATAGATCCTTTTATGTTTTTGTGCCCGAGCATGTTTAAATCTAATTGTGTAGTCTCTCTAATGGGGTTTCAAGTGCATCAATAATCTGCTATCGGTGGAGAAGGGATTTGAAGAAGAGATTTACACTCTAGTGACTACCTCTGTTTTACACTGGAGACCACCGAGGTGGTTTCTTCCAAAGGAAATCAAACTCAATTTTTGTCTTTTTCAATACGATATAGGGGGATTTCTCTTTTGGTGTGCTGATTTAGTGCCCAATTCAATCACATCCGCTTTAGCCGACATATCCATAGTGGTTGTTTTGGCGACGTCGGAGGTGGAACCGCATTAGAGCTGTCGAATCCACAAGCAGCTCCGTGCGGTAGGCTATTGCAGACACTGCCATTGGATGAACGGAGACGTGTTCGTAACAATCCCATGCAGCCTCTACACCTCCATTAGACTCGCATAAATCTTTATTATTTTGTTTAATTATGGAAAAAAAAATGTCATTTTCGATATGCTATACAGCCTACACTTTCTCATTCTGAACTTCTAACGCGAGTGGGAGGGGTGTGACTTCGTGACAACCACACGAACAGCTGCTTACCGATTTGACAGCTCTTATCGCAGTTACACCTCCGACACTGCCAAAACACCAGCTATGCGGGTATCTGCTATTGCCGGTTAACGCTTGATCGGATTGACTCCCAGCCTTATTGTGTTTCATTACTGTGGAGACTAACCCTGTGACATCCCTGTGTCCCTCCTCCTCCTCCTCAGTACCACTAAGTACGGGGTGTTTACCTTCCTGCCTCGTTTCCTGTACGAGCAGATCCGCCGCGCTGCCAACGCCTTCTTCCTCTTCATCGCCCTAATGCAGGTAGACCACGCCCACAATGCAGAGTACAATGGGTTTACTCGAGGGTGCAACATTATAGAGCATTCACATAGAAATGTGTTATCTAGATAAGATATGATTCTCTTTCATGTAAAACTATGAAACGAATCAGCTCTATTCATAATATTTCTATCTGTAACCTGCACTGACAACCTGACCACACCCTCAGCCTTTCCTCGATGTTGTGTCTGTGTTCTTCTTGTCAGCAAATCCCTGATGTGTCTCCTACGGGTCGTTACACCACCCTGGTACCACTCATCTTCATCCTCACTGTGGCCGGGATCAAAGAGATCATAGAGGACTATGTAAGTAGGACGGACACAGCGCGACAGCCATCAACAGACACGGCTCAAGAACCAGCTCACAGCTCAACAGACACAGTTCAGCTCCCTTGCTGTGGAACAACCACTCCTCTGTTCCAAAACAATGTCTTAGCCAGCGCAGTGCCGTTTTGGTGCGTTTTAATGTGAAAGAAAGAAAGTGAGACTCATAAGGAACTAACAAACCCTCTGTCTCTTTACAGCAAAGACACAAGGCAGACAACACAGTCAACAATAAAAAGACCACAGGTATTGGACGATTGTGTGTTTGCGTATGCATGAGTGTGCCTGTGTCAGTCAGTTTTATTTGGATGAGTGAATAACTAGTTTAAGGGAATAGACAATTGTGCTTAAGAAAGGATGAACAGTGTATGAAGTGTCTAGGCTAATAGCTCTGTTGTCATTGTGTCTCAGTTCTGAGGAATGGAGCCTGGCAGACCGTCATATGGAAACAGGTACCATTGTCCTCATCCTCTCCACAGCCTGTCTGACTAGTGGTTACAGATAAAGACCAGAGTTCTTTCCGTACCGCACGACCTGAATGGGGAAAACTCCGAACTCAAGTTGCAGCCTATAACTCGGGCCCAGAGTTTTTCCTGATCAGGTTATCTGGTGAAAGAGAACTCATGGCCCTAGTTAGGAAGACTTCATGGCACATTATTTACCTCTCCAGAATGTTCTCTGGCGTCTTTCTCCACATTGATTAATATCCCCTGTATCTAATGTCCTTGCTTTGACTGAGGGAAGCGTCAGATATGAACATCCACTGTAAAGCTACTTGCTGCTCACTGTCACTTTCTCTCTCCCTCCACCAACCCTATCTCCCTCCACCAACCCTCTCTGCCTCCACCAACCCTCTCTCCCTCCACCAACCCTCTCTGCCTCCACCAACCCTCTCTGCCTCCACCAACCCTCTCTGCCTCCACCAACCCTGTCTCCCTCCACCAACCCTCTCTCCCTCCACCAACCCTCTCTCCCTCCACCAACCCTATCTCCCTCCACCAACCCTCTCTGCCTCCACCAACCCTCTCTCCCTCCACCAACCCTCTCTGCCTCCACCAACCCTGTCTCCCTCCACCAACCCTCTCTCCCTCCACCAACCCTCTCTCCCTCCACCAACCCTCTCTCCCTCCACCAACCCTCTCTCCCTCCACCAACCCTCTCTCCCTCCACCACCCTCTCTCCCTCCACCAACCCTCTCTCCCTCCACCAACCCTCTCTGCCCCCACCAACCCTCTCTGCCCCCACCAACCCTCTCTGCCCCCACCAACCCTCTCTCCCTCCACCAACCCTCTCTCCCTCCACCAACCCTCTCTGCCTCACCAACCCTCTCTGCCTCCACCAACCCTCTCTGCCTCCACCAACCCTCTCTGCCTCCACCAACCCTCTCTGCCTCCACCAACCCTCTCTGCCTCCACCAACCCTCTCTCCTCCACCAACCCTGTCTCCCTCCACCAACCCTGTCTCCCTCCACCAACCCTGTCTCCCTCCACCAACCCTGTCTCCCTCCACCAACCCTCTCTCCCTCCACCAACCCTCTCTCCCTCCACCAACCCTCTCTCCCTCCACCAACCCTCTCTGCCCCCACCAACCCTCTCTCCCTCCACCAACCCTCTCTGCCTCCACCAACCCTCTCTGCCTCCACCAACCCTCCCTTCTTTCCCTCTGTCTTCTCCTGCTTCACATTCTCTTGCACTTCTCTTTGCCCCCACCCACCCTGTTCTCATTTTCATTCTCTCCTCCCGCTGTTGCATTGCTGCGTCCTGGTCACAAGGTGGCAGTAGGAGACATAGTGAAGGTGACCAATGGGCAGCATCTTCCAGCTGACATGGTCATAGTGTCCTCCAGGTTGGTTTGCGGTGACATTGTGTGATGTCACCATTATGTTTGATCAGGGCTGTTCAATTCTAGTCCTGGAGGGCCAAAACACTTCTGGTTTTTGTTTCCACCTGGTAGTTAAATTGCACTCACCTGGTATCCCAGGTCTGAATTAGTCCCTTATTAGACGGAGAGGTTGAAAAGCAGAAGGGTTTCGGCTCTCCAGGACCGACATCGAACAGCCCTGTGTTTTGATAAATGTTTCAATATTTTTAATTTGCCTGTTGCATAGATGAATGTGGAAGTGAATGATGTGGTAAAGTTGGACTCCATCCCTCTCCACAGTGAGCCTCAGGCCATGTGTTACACTGAGACCTCCAACCTGGACGGAGAAACCAACCTGAAGATCAGACAGGTGAGACGTGTGTTAGGAATGACCCTAAAGGTGTGTGTATTTTATCAGTGTACCTGCTCTAACTGAGTGTGTGTTTCAGGGTCTCACTCACACAGCTGGTCTCCAGTCTCTGGAGGAGCTGATGGGTCTCTCTGGCCGTCTGGAGTGTGAAGAGCCCAACAGACACCTGTACGACTTCACTGGGACCCTACGGCTGGACAACCAAAAGTACTGAACACACACTCTCATCTGAACACACTCTCATCTGAACACACTCTCATCTGAACACACTCTCATCTGAACACACTCATCTGAACACACACCTACCATAGAATTACATTTTCAACCTCCACCTGATTGTCACTGTTCTCTCTCTCCAGTGCGGTTCCTCTTGGTCCTGACCAGGTGCTACTGAGAGGTGCCCAGCTCAGAAACACACAATGGGTTGTAGGAATTATAGTCTACACTGGACATGACTCCAAACTGATGCAGGTTAGCCATTTCAAGCCTTTGTGATCCAAACCTAACTTGAACCATAGTCTTGAATCAAGCCAATCTTACCTCTACAAAGCAGTAGAGCTTGGTGTTCCTTCTCCACTGCTTTCTTTTGAGTTAGTGTGTCATTTTGGGTGTTTTGTAGTTTCACATGAAGGATGTAATAATGTGGTGAATGTTCCTTCCAGAACTCGACCAAGGCCCCCCTGAAGCGTTCTAACGTGGAGCGGGTGACAAACGTCCAGATCCTGGTGCTGTTCTGCATCCTCCTGGTGATGGCGCTAGTGAGCTCTATAGGAGCCTCCATCTGGAACAAACAACACACTGAGGAGGCCTGCTGGTACCTGTCACGCGCCGGTGAGAATACACACACTCACTCACTCTCTCATGGGTGGACACACACACGCGTTATTCATTCTCTACTCTTCCATATAAGCTCTTGACTGTGTGTGTGTGTCTACAGGGGATATCTCCACTAACTTTTGGTATAACCTGCTGACCTTCATCATCCTCTACAACAACCTCATCCCCATCAGCCTGCTGGTCACTCTGGAGGTGGTCAAGTTCACACAGGCCCTCTTCATCAACTGGGTACGGACACGTGTGTGTGTGTGTTTTTCGAGTGTTTAACTCTGTTTAGCGGTGTCATGAAACTCCCTCTGTGTTTGGTGGTCAGGATGAGGAGATGTACTACTCTGAGACAGACACACCCGCCATGGCTCGAACGTCCAATCTCAACGAAGAACTGGGCCAGGTGAGGATTTGGATCAAATCAAATGGTGGATTCCACCTATCTTGACCATGTTCACATCAGGGCTCAACCAATCAGAGTTGAATTCTGTTGTGTACTGCTATCTTTTCTTTATTTCCTCTCTCCCAGGTGAAGTATCTGTTTTCTGATAAGACAGGAACTCTCACCTGTAACGTCATGCACTTCAAGAAGTGTACCATCGCTGGGATCACATACGGCCACTTCCCTGACCTGGATGTTGATCGTTCCATGGAGGACTTCAGGTCAGTGATCGCCTCTTCTTCTGCACCTTTGGCTGTGCTATGACCCACTATCTATACTACAAACACCCCAATACCCTTTTCTTTGTTGTATACAATGAGTTGTGTAGGTAGTGTTTAATTCTGTCCGTCTCCTCTCTCAGTCCCCTGCCGTCCAGCAGTCTTAACTCCACAGAGTTTGATGACCCCGCTCTCATCCAGAACATTGAGAAGAACCATGTAGGTGTTCCCCTGAGCTCCTGAGATCTTCTCTAATGACGATTCTTATACTGAAAGAGAATGACACTGGGCCATGTATCTCTCCCCCCCCAGCCAACCTCTGCCCAAATCTGTGAGTTTCTGACGATGATGGCGGTGTGTCACACAGTGGTCCCAGAGAGAGAGGGGGACCAGCTTATCTACCAGGCCTCCTCGCCAGGTAGACAGCCTATCTCTTCACAGCTTATACACCATAGAGACAATCATAACTCAGCTACTAGACAATAGGACCAATCACATCCTAGCTACTACACATTAGAGCCTATCCCAAAACGTCCTAATATGTGCAATGCATGTGTGTTTTTGTTTTTTTTCTTTCCACAGATGAAGGAGCTCTGGTAAAAGGAGCCAAAGGTCTGGGCTTCGTTTTCACAGCAAGGACTCCTGGCTCCGTTATCATGGAAGCTGTAAGTGTGGGTTTGAGAGACTGGGATGGAGGGCCATTTGAAGAAAGGTAAATACTCATCCTGTTCACTGTTTAATTATTGGTATTTCTCTGTGTCTTTCAGAGGGGGAAGGAGAAGAGCTTTGAGTTGCTGAATGTGCTGGAGTTTTCAAGGTAAATAAAATTACATACTCACTCACTCATAACATTGACAGACACTTAAAAGTCTATTTTTTTTCTCTACAGTAACCGTAAGCGCATGTCTGTAGTGGTCCGAACCCCCGATGGGAAACTGCGTCTGTACTGCAAGGGAGCAGTGAGTATAACCCCAGTCATTGAATGCACCACAGTTTATTCCCATAGTGTCTTTGCTCATAATGATGATGAAACGGCGCATGTTGATGATGTCATGATGTTTGTTTCAGGATAATGTGATCTTTGAGCGTCTCACTGATGCGTCTCAGTACAAAGAGCTGACCATCGCACACCTGGAACAGTTCGCCACCGAGGGTACGGGCCTTTCTCTTATATGTCAAGACATATATTCATATCTACATTATTACTGCTTAATTCAGGGATGGGCAACTTTGTTGGGGGTGGGGGCTGCAGTGGCTGGTGGATCTGGTACCACATGCAGTCAGAGCCGGCCCTAGCCTTTTGGGGGCCCTCACCTTGAGAGCAAAACACTTTAGCAGCTCCCCTCTTCACAGCGGAGAAAAGACCAACGTTTTAGAGTAGGGCTGACTCCATTTAGTCGACTGTTTGGTCGATAAGCTGTTGGTTGACCAGGATTGTTTTAGTCGAGCAGTGGCAAACGTATAAAAAGATACTTGTCTGATTCACGCCTGTCTGAGTGGACTAATCCATTACCGAGGCCGAGGGGATGCACAACAGACACTTGTCTGATTCACGCCTGTCTGATTGGACTAATCCATTACCGAGGCCGAGGGGATGCACAACAGACACTTGTCTGATTCACGCCTGTCTGATTGGACTAATCCATTGCCGAGGCCGAGGTGATGCACAACAGTATCACCAGTAAGTAGGCCTACATTTACTGTTAATTACCATCGTTTCCCATCTACACTGTTTGTTTTTGTTAGGGTCATTTCTGTTTAATGCATTCAATACATTATTCTTACAGCCTTATCATTGTAGGCGTGCACAACCTAGGCTGCACTTGTGAGGAAAAAACCTTTGGTTCATTTCATTCCATTTAGGAGTTGTTTGGAGTGCTCCTGTCAATCTTGAGTAAGGACACGCACTTGATTATGCATAGAAGAAGGCCTAGGCTACCTGGCCTGAGTGCAAATGTACACCTATAAATGTTCCCACCTGGGGATCTGATACTATTTCTGATTCAGAAGCTCTACAGTGATGGTGAGTTAAGATAAAGTAATGTTTAATTCGCATCAAACAGCAAGTAAACTAAGTATGTTTTTACATCCAGTGAGAAAGGCTACGTTGAGGAACTATCAATCTAAAAAAAATCTTTCCTGCTCTCTCCCTTTCAATAACCACTCAGCATGAAAGGGGGAAAAAATGTCATGCTCTGATCCGGTGGAAATGTCATAAATTAGGCCGACCTGATTACTTCTTATCCCTTGGACAAATAGAGTACAGCTGTGTGTCTATCGAGCTCACTGGTGGCGCTGGAAACTCTGAGGGCCCAGAATATTTTATAGGTTGCAAGTTTGCAAGCACAAGTTTTGTGCCAGACCAAGTTAATAGCTGATACAATGTTTCAAGTTTCCTGCAGATAGCCAATGTGATTTATAGGATATTCGTTTTTATCAGGATATTTTCAGGCTGCAATGTTTTTATTTGTTGGCTGATATGTAGGCTATTTTTACATACTGGTAATAGAAGTTACAGTCGGGGGCCTCCCGAGTGATGAAGCTGTCTGAGACACTGCATTGGGGTGCTAGAGGCGTCACTACAGACCCGGGTTCGAACCCGGGCTGTATCACAACCAGACGTGATCTGGAGTCCAAGCATTGTCCAGGCCGGGGTGGCTTTACTCGGTTCATCGTGCTCTAGCGACTCCTTGTGGCAGACCGGCAACAGCAGGCTGACCTCGGTCGCCAGTTGAACAATTCAGTATGTTTACACATATGAATATGACAGTACGATAGCTTGACACCCAAATGGAAAAGGTTACCAACAGCTGGTGTAGCCTTGTACAGGCAACTTCAGGAGCATAATGCAGTCCCTCCCGGATTTCACAATTTTTTTTGTGTGATTTCTGCAGCCAAAAATGGTTGATTTTGATGCAGCTTTTCTGAAATTCTGCGATACATTTTGCGATGTTATTTTTCACGTAAATTTTATATAAAGCAATAAAAAGTAATGTGCTCAGTTTTAGGATGATTTTAAGAAGAATACATAATACAAAAACAATTAAACATCTAAAGTGCTCAATTTAGTTTATTTTCTGAACAAACAGCTCTGTCATAATCCACTCACACACACCTCTCCATCAGGCTTGGGGCTTGCTATCAACACGAGTATTACCATTTCAAAAAAATCCAGAAAGATTGTTTTCAAGATCCGTATTACGTTTTACAGAGTTTAAAACGGCAATGCTGACCAATTGCACTCAGTGCTTTGAGCAGTGCTCTCTATAGACAGACTGGGGAGAGCAGAGTGCCCACCACCCTACTAAAGCCAAGGTTAGACTGGGGAGAGCAGAGTGCTGACCACCCTACTAAAGCCAAGGTTAGACTGGGGAGAGCAGAGTGCCCACCACCCGACTAAAGCCAAGGTTAGACTGGGGAGAGCAGAGTGCCCACCACCCTACTAAAGCCAAGGTTAGACTGGGGAGAGCAGAGTGCTGACCACCCTACTAAAGCCAAGGTTAGACTGGGGAGAGCAGAGTGCTGACCACCCTACTAAAGCCAAGGTTAGACTGGGGAGAGCAGAGTGCTGACCACCCTACTAAAGCCAAGGTTAGACTGGGGAGAGCAGAGTGCCCACCACCCGACTAAAGCCAAGGTTAGACTGGGGAGAGCAGAGTGCTGACCACCCTACTAAAGCCAAGGTTAGACTGGGGAGAGCAGAGTGCCCACCACCCTACTAAAGCCAAGGTTAGACTGGGGAGAGCAGAGTGCTGACCACCCTACTAAAGCCAAGGTTAGACTGGGGAGAGCAGAGTGCCGACCACCCTACTAAAGCCAAGGTTAGACTGGGGAGAGCAGAGTGCTGACCACCCTACTAAAGCCAAGGTTAGACTGGGGAGAGCAGAGTGCCCACCACCCTACTAAAGCCAAGGTTAGACTGGGGAGAGCAGAGTGCCCACCACCCTACTAAAGCCAAGGTTAGACTGGGGAGAGCAGAGTGCTGACCACCCTACTAAAGCCAAGGTTAGACTGGGGAGAGCAGAGTGCCGACCACCCTACTAAAGCCAAGGTTAGACTGGGGAGAGCAGAGTGCTGACCACCCTACTAAAGCCAAGGTTAGACTGGGGAGAGCAGAGTGCTGACCACCCTACTAAAGCCAAGGTTAGCGGAGTGAAACGCACTCACCTTGATACTTTCAGTGCTTCCCACAGTCTTCCCTGCTACCACTTCAGTCATGGTGATCTGCCGCTGCTGTGGGAACTGTTCTGACATTCTCATATGCTTTGCTGATTTGATTGTTGACTTTCTCTTGTTTCCAAAAACATTTGGAAATTGTTTCACACAGTCTTGAGCTGCTATTTTTGTTCATTGTACTGCCTGACAGCCATCAACAATCAGCCATCATCTTCACACGTGAATACGCTGACAGGCCAGGGGGGAAAACTGTGTTAAAGTGTGGTTGGATTGTGCAATTTTCTACGGTAACAGTGCAAAATCACGAACCCGCTTTTGATTGAACCTTTTTATGTGGTAAAAGTGCATTTGATTGTTCAAAATTGCAATCTTTCGCATAATATGGGCTGATTTGGTTGATTTTGCTTCGAATTATGCGATCGCAGAATCCTGGAGGGCCTGATGGCAAAATATGTGAAGGCCAGAGGCAGCAGGAGGAGGGTCGATCGGGAAACTGATTTTTCTTTCTTCTGGCTATATTGAGCCTTGGCTTCCTCTAGGTGTTTTTTATTTTTTAATCACAGTGCTTAAACCATCAGACAAAGCTCAGTAGCGTACATATATAGTTGATTTAATTCAAACGTAGAGTGTGTCTATTATAGAAGAATACACGTTGGTCGAAAGAACAGATGACTCTCGGTCGACCAGCATTGTTTTTAGTCAGAGACGGCCCTATTTTAGAGTTAATTTCCTTCAATTTCACACATTTTGGCATAGGGTGGAAAGAAATGTTTGCCGTTTTTGATAGACATTCTCACTCGGATATCCTAACAACATCATTGGGCTACCCCGGATCTGTAATTCGATCATGATTACTACAAGTTTAGATGGTCTAGCCAGCTAACTTACAAAGCAGAACAAAAATTGCTGGGCTAATTGAGTGACTGTCAGCGATTGACATAAGAGAGAAACTGCTGATGCACAACCACATTTCAAAATTGCACCTTGTATATACTAACTCTCAACTCTAAATTGAGACCCTAGCTGAGTTCCAAAAATGTATCGTGAGCCTACAAAAATGGGGGCAGGATGCCCATCCCTGACTTGATTCATATATGACCCTGTCCCCCCCCAGGTCTGCGGACTCTGTGTTTTGCCTATGTTGATCTGGAGGAGGGGGTATACCAGGAGTGGCTGAAGGAGTACACCCGTATAAGCACTATCATTAAAGACCGGGCCCAGAAACTAGAGGACTGCTACGAACTACTGGAGAAGGTAAGGATTGGGGTCAATGGTTAGCATTGCATTGCATTGAGCTACAAGTGGTGCAGCGGTCTAAGGCACTGCATTTCGGGCTGTATCATCACCGGCCGTGATCGGGAGTCCCATAGGGCTGCGCACAATTGGCCCAGCGTCATCCGGGTTAGGGTTTGGCTGGGGTCGGCTGTTATTTTAAATAATAATGTGTTCTTAACTGACATGCCTAGTTAAATAATACATCTAGTTCGATACTGTAAAGCCATACCTCTGTACTCTAGCATGGCAAGATAGTGATGACCCCTTACACCATACCCTTCAGTCAGTGTGTTGCTGGGCTGGTGGGTTGTTTGTCCAGCAGAGGGCAGAGTGGTCCTACTGGATCCACTGTAGCGGGATATAAGGACCTCTCTGTGCTGAAGAAGCGGTGTGTGTTATCCTCTGCCAGTTACTAACCTGTCAACCGTACAGATGCCCTGTAACCCAGAGGACAGCTCCAGTATACATCTGGACATGATGAGGCCTGTGGTCATTAAGAGACTGGACATGGCAGCTGTTGGCAGGAAATGTATTCTGAGAGTGTATATTAAGGCTGGCCATTAGGCTGGAACATGGACACCATTGCTTTCTTTGTTTGGCTGTTTCTCAGGTAGTACTCCAATAAAGAGAGCGGTTTTGAAAGACGGCCCAGAGTAGAGGAGAAGGAAGGTGATGGGATTAAAGAGAGGTAGACTGGAAGACCACAGGGATAATTATCCTCACCAGTCTGCCAAGAGCCCCGTAAAACTGGAATCAACAAACACTGCACCGTTACCAGCTGGGGGGCGTGTGTGTGTGTGTGTGTGTGTGTGTGTGTGTGTGTGTGTGTGTGTGTGTGTGTGTGTGTGTGTGCACGCGCATCAATAATGAGTGTATTTGCATTTTTTAATTGAGTTCAAAATAAATGTTTGGGGAACATTAACAGACTTTCCCTATGCTGCTGTTTGACCCACTTACAGAGTTTTAACATGCTGCACGCCTCTTCTTACCCTGCCGTATGCTGCTGCTGCCAGCCAGGCTGTCTCTCCAACTTGGATGTAGTTTCTAAGATGTCCTCAAAACACAATGAACCACCAAACTCCTCCAAGTTGTATTTTGTCCAGAAAAGCATTTTCTGAATGTATTTGTCTCCCTCTTAGTCTATTCTCACTCATTCTGTCTCTTTCTCTCTCTCTTTCTTTGTGTGTGTCTCTGTAGGACCTGTTGTTGTTGGGGGCCACAGCTATAGAGGACCGTCTCCAGGCAGGGGTCCCTGAGACCATCGCTACTCTGATGAAGGCCGACATCAAGATCTGGGTCCTCACTGGAGACAAACAGGAGACCGCCATCAACATAGGTGAGAGAGGGATGGAGGGAGAGAGAGATGGAGGGAGAGAGAGATGGAGGGAGAGAGGGATGGAGGGAGAGAGGGATGGAGGGAGAGAGGGATGGAGGGAGAGAGAGATGGAGGGAGAGAAGGATGGAGGGAGAGAGAGATGGAGGGAGAGAGAGATGGAGGGAGAGAGAGATGGAGGGAGAGAGAGATGGAGGGAGAGAGAGATGGAGAGAGAGATGGAGGGAGAGAAGGATGGAGGGAGAGAGAGATGGAGGGAGAGAGAGATGGAGGGAGAGAGAGATGGAGGGAGAGAGAGATGGAGGGAGAGAGAGATGGAGGGAGAGAGAGATGGAGGGAGAGAGAGATGGAGGGAGAGAGAGATGGAGGGAGAGAGGGATGGAGGGAGAGAGAGATGGCGTTTACTTCTTGATGAGTGTTTCTATGCTGTAGCTGAGATTTTATTCTCTATCTTAGGTTACTCCTGTCGTCTAGTTTCCCATGGCATGTCCCTCATCATCGTCAACGAGGATTCACTGGATGTGAGTACATATTTTTTCTTCTTCTTGCCTTACCAATTCCTCCTTTACCCCCCCCCACCCATCATCCACCTCTTCCTTTCCTCTTCTCCTCATCCTCATTTTCCACTTACTACTCCTGCTCCTTCTCTTCCCTGTGTGTGTGTGTGTGTCTTTAGGGTGGGTTCTATAGTGTTACCGTGGGAACTAGGGTGTGGCTGAGCAAAGATTGGAGGGTGTGTTTCTTTGTCTGCTCACAGGTGGAGGTAATTAAGCTGTCTGGTGTCTTCCTGTAGAAAGATCTCTTTCTCTCCTCTCATCCCTCTGTGTGTGTGTGTGTCTCACTCACTCACTCACTCACTCACTCACTCACTCACTCACTCACTCACACACACACAAATTGAGTGAGAATTTCCTCTGGGTAAACACAGGGCTTCTTCACCACTGCAGATCCACTGGATTGGCATAGTCTTTCTTTATTACATATCTGTGAGCATTATTGAGTGTGTGTGCAGACCCCAGTATCAGAGACATTCTGTAGAATATAGTTTGCTGCAGTCAAATTCTACAGATTGCATTTCAACCTTAGGCTTGTTAAGTTGTGTGTCATTCTAAGTGGTTGGGTAACTGTCATGTGAGAATGGCTCAGTCTGCTAGTTTTAGTGGAGTTAATTTGTCTGTGAGACAGACAGTCTGCAGATAGCAGGCAGGGTTACGGCCTGTAAACGCCATTGTGTCTCAGAATGTGTGTATGAAGTGGAATGTGTACTGATGGACTGCTTTGGGATAGAGCGAGATATCAGAGTTACCATATGGAGAGAATGGACAGAGTGCCACAGAAGTGTGTTCACCGTGACTGTTTAGCTCGGGATGTGTTGTTCACCGTGACTGTTTAGCTCGGGATGTGTTGTTCACCGTGACTGTTTAGCTCGGGATGTGTTGTTCACCGTGACTGTTTAGCTCGGGATGTGTTGTTCACCGTGACTGTTTAGCTCGGGATGTGTTGTTCACCTTAACTGTTTAGCTCGGGATGTGTTGTTCACCGTGACTGTTTAGCTCGGGATGTGTTGTTCACCGTGACTGTTTAGCTCGGGATGTGTTGTTCACCTTAACTGTTTAGCTCGGGATGTGTTGTTCACCTTAACTGTTTAGCTCGGGATGTGTTGTTCACCGTGACTGTTTAGCTCGGGATGTGTTGTTCACTGTGACTGTTTAGCTCGGGATGTGTTGTTTGGTCACTGTGACTGTTTAGCTCGGGATGTGTTGTTCACTGTGACTGTTTAGCTCGGGATGTGTTGTTCACTGTGACTGTTTAGCTCAGGATGTGTTGTTCACCGTGACTGTTTAGCTCAGGATGTGTTGTTCACCGTGACTGTTTAGCTCAGGATGTGTTGTTCACTGTGACTGTTTAGCTCAGGATGTGTTGTTCACCGTGACTGTTTAGCTCAGGATGTGTTGTTCACCGTGACTGTTTAGCTCAGGATGTGTTGTTCACCGTGACTGTTTAGCTCAGGATGTGTTGTTCACCGTGACTGTTTAGCTCAGGATGTGTTGTTCACTGTGACTGTTTAGCTCAGGATGTGTTGTTCACCGTGACTGTACTATGCACACTTCATCCTGAGCTAAACAGTTTGATTTCCTTTATTATTTTTTCAGGGAGCCCAATTGAGACCAATGTCTCATTTGCAGTGGTGCCCTGAGTACAAAAATGCTACCAACACAACAAAATATATATATATTTTTTTAACTACATGGCAACTATAAATAGTGTATATTGCATCAGGTTATTACAACAAGTTTTATAATCGTCAATTGAAACAATTGCACACTTCAGTAAACAACACAGTGAACACATCTAAGCAGAGAGAGGCTTAGATGGAGGTTGTGTAGGTTGTGTGTGTGTGGGTAGAGTGTGTGTAAGTCAGTGGTATTTAAACTTTTTCAGCGGACTTTTTCCACCAAGAATTTCTCGAGAACCCACCCCAAATCTAATGACACAACCTTAAAATTGGTAAATTGAGATTGTTACATCAACAAATAACTTTCAATTCATTGGTTTTTAATCTCTTATCAAAATGAAAAGAAAAATTAATGTTCTATTTTTTTCTTAAGTTATCTTTCTCAGAGTTTGTATACTGGGCCATACAATAATATGTACTCTGCTAGTTAGCTAGCTAGCTACAGTAGCCTGCTAAATTCCCCTGCTAGTTAGCTAGCTAGCTACAGTAGCCTGCTAAATTCCCCTGCTAGTTAGCTAGCTAGCTACAGTAGCCTGCTAAATTCCCCTGCTAGTTAGCTAGCTAGCTACAGTAGCCTGCTAAATTCCCCTGCTAGCTAGCTAGCTAGCTAATATAGGCTTTTTTTGCTGCGCCCTCCATCGTTGTCTGCAACAACTCCATTCCATTAAACAACAGCTTGGCTGAAGCTTGGCTATGATTGACCGACAACAACAAGCATGCCAGGCTGTGAAACTTGTAGACTGCTGGTGTCTTTTTGTTATGCTGTGCATATTTTATTACAATGTTGAATCTAATGGTATATCCTTGGAGGCTATTATTTATTTTGTTTTACTTTATTTAACTAGGCAAGTCAGTTAAGAACAAATTCTTATTTACAATGACAGCCTATGAACATTGGGTTAACTGCCTTGTTCAGGGGCAGAACAACATATTTTTGTCATTTTTGAATCCCTTGTCATCTTAGGGATAAAATATGAGTTTTTTATGTATACTTTTATGTATACTCTCCCAAGTGCACACTTCCCTGAGAGAGGGAGGGGCTAGGGAGACGTGCACACTTTCCTGAGAGAGGGAGGAGCTAGGGAGACGTGCTCGCTTCCCTGAGAGAGGGAGGGGCTAGGGAGACGTGCACGCTTCCCTGAGAGAGGGAGGGGCTAGGGAGACGTGCACGCTTCCCTGAGAGAGGGAGGGGCTAGGGAGACGTGCACGCTTCCCTGAGAGAGGGGCTAGGATGACAGTTTGACCATTCAGTAGCACTGTAATTTGTCTATTAAATTAAAACCAGAACAACTATTAACTTAACATTCCTGTCACATGTTGGAGAAGTAGCCTGAATCCGTAACCAGTCTTGCTCTTTCTTGCTCTTTCTCATCTCTCCAACTGTAAATATTTGTTGAGTTAGTATACTAATCCAGATGTACATTATTGTAGTTTAGGAACGTGTGTGTGTGTCAGGCCCAGACAGCCGTGGAGAGGAGGTCACTACAGATGAAAGCAGACAGACTAGTGGGAGGACAGCTCCAGACAGCCGTGGAGAGAGGTCACTACAGATGAAAGCAGACAGACTAGTGAGATGACAGCTCCAAACAGCCGTGGAGAGAGGAGGTCACTACAGATGAAAGCAGACAGACTGGTGAGATGACAGCTCCAGACAGCCGTGGAGAGAGGAGGTCACTACAGATGAAAGCAGACAGACTAGTGGGAGGACAGCTCCAGACAGCAGTGGAGAGAGGAGGTCACTACAGATGAAAGCAGACAGACTAGTGGGAGGACAGCTCCAGACAGCAGTGGAGAGAGGAGGTCACTACAGATGAAAGCAGACAGACTAGTGGGAGGACAGCTCCAGACAGCCGTGGAGAGAGGAGGTCACTACAGATGAAAGCAGACAGACTAGTGGGAGGACAGCTCCAGACAGCAGTGGAGAGAGGAGGTCACTACAGATGAAAGCAGACAGACTAGTGGGAGGACAGCTCCAGACAGCAGTGGAGAGATAGGAGAGACCTATTGTCCCATTGCAATATATCTCTTGTCCTCCTTGTTTTTCACTCCTTTTTCTCCTTTCCCTGCTTCCTTTCCTCTGTCTGTTTCTTTAGTTTCTCTGTTGGTAGTCAGGCGGATGTCTCCCTCCCTCCCCTCCTTTCCATGTCTCCTTCACGCTGCTACCTATACATCTGTCAGCACCCTCTCTATGGACAGGTGTGTGTGTGTGTGTGTGAACAAGACAGGGAATCTGTTTTATTATGTTTTGTGTGAGATGCAAAAGTAGGAGAGGGGGAGAAAGTGGGAGGGAGGTGAAGAGAAAAAAGGAGAGAGGGAGAAGTAGAGAAATAGGGAGAGGCAAAGAGGGAAACATCTGATGTTGATGATTGAGGAGGGTAATGGGATCTCCTTTTGTCACTCCCTCTCGTCAAAACAAACCCTCTGAGCAATGCCTCCTGGGTAAACATGGCAGCTTGTGGCAGTGACGCTGTGACACACTCCATCTGTCACCTTCATATCAAACACACACACACACACACACTCAGACTCAGTCTTTGCAGTAGAGGTGGTGGCTTGTACAGACCAGGCTTAAGTCTTACATTAGTCATACATTTAATCTACACACACACACACACACACACACACACACACACACACACACACACACACACACACACACACCTCTCCTTAATTAAGACACTATGTAGACACTTTCAATTTACGGTCATATTTTATGCCAACCTTCTGTGTGTATGTCTAGGTGTGTTGGTGTTTGTGTGTATGTCTAGGTGTGTTGGTGTTTATGTGTAGCTTTGTCTGTCAGGCAGACTGTGGAGGATGTGGGTGTTTGTACAGATGCTTGGCTGATAAGGAAACTCTTTATTAAATCTCACTGGTGACAATCTGCATTTCAGATATGAGCGTGTCTGTCTCCTCCCCCACCCTCACCCTTCAGAGGTGTGTGTGTGTGTGTGTGTGTGGCGAGACGGTGACCTATGATATGTCACACCATCTGAACCTTACTGCCCAGCTCTAAATATAAACCTGATAAGATTCAACACAAGAGCCTGAGAACATGGTTTACTGTGTGTGTGTGTGTGTGAATCTGTGTTTCAGCTTGTTCCCAGCTTAGATGCCTTTTGAAAAATACAATTTTGTTTCGAACTGAAAATGCCTGCTACTGAGAGATCTGTCATCAAATCAAATGTTATTCGTCACATGCTTCATAAACAGGTATAGACTAACAGGGAAATGCTTACTCACAGGTCCTTGCCAACAATGCAGAGAGATAAATCATAGAAAAGTAATAATACAAGTTATAATTAATACACAATGAGTAATGATAACTTGTCTATATACAAGTTTTACCAGTACAGAGTCGATGTGCAGGGGTACAAGGTCATTGAGGTAGATATGTACATATAACTAGGAATAAAGTGACAGAAAGTAAACAGTAGCAGCAGAATCAAATCAATTTATATAGCCCTTCGTACATCAGCTGATATCTCAAAGTGCTGTATGTGTGGACCATGATACATCCTTAGTGATGTGGAAGCCAAGGAACTTGAAGCTCTCTACCTGCTCCACTACAGCCCACTCGACGCGAATAGTGGAGTGCTCGGCCCTCCTTTTCCTGTAGTCCACGATCAGCTCCTTTGTCTTGATGACGTTGAGAGAGAAAGGGTGTTGTCCTGGCACCACACTGCCAGGTCTCTGACCTCCTTATAGGCTGTCTCATCGGCGTCGGTGATCAGGCCTACTAAGGTCGTGTGGCCGGCAAACTTAATGATGGTGTTGAAGTTGTACACAGCTATGCAGTCGTAGGTGAACAGGGATTACAGGAGGGGACTATGCACGCACCCCTGAGGTGCCCCCTTGTTGAAGGTCAGTGTGGCGGATGTATTGTTGCCTATCCTCACAACCTGCGGGCGGCCCAAAAGGAAGTCCAGGAACCAGTTACAGGAGGGTGTTGAGTCCCAGGGTCCTTCGCTTAGTGAAGAGCTTTGAGGGTACTGTGGTGTAGTCAATGAACAGCATTCTCACATAGGTGTTCCTCTTGTCCAGGTGGGAAAGAGCAGTGTGGAGGGCAATAGACGTTGCCTCATCTGTGGATCTGTTGGGGTGGTATGCGAATTGGAGTGAGTCCAGTGTGTCTGGGATGATGTTGATGTGAGCCATGACCAGCCTTTCACAGCATTTCATAGCTACAAATGTGAGTGCTATGGTGAGAGTCATTTAGACAGGTTACCTTAGTGTTATTGGGCGCAGGGACTATGGTGTCATTCAGTGACATGGAAAAATGTACAGTCCTTGATTGCACCAGTCTTCTCCAAAAACAGGCAGCATTTGTGAGAAAGAGGACTAGATGCAGTGATTTTACAGCCTGCAGTGTCTCTTATCTGCAGATGTACAGGACAAATGTGAAATGGTTAGTTTTACATTAAGAAAATGTGGTGTAATAAGTTACATAACCAATGATGTGATGATTTTGCAAACTGTTTGATAATGATTTTATAATCAGTTAACAAGTGTTGATTTCAGTTCTGTTAGACCATCCTAGCACAGACTAGCTATCTGCTGTGACAAGTAGCAGTGGGTTATTAACACCGGTGTGTTAGGCCATTACACTGTTTGCTGCCAGTTGGACTCATTGAGGTGTTTGTGAGTGTGTGTGAGTGTGAGTGAGTGCGGCTGTGTGTGAGAGAGAAAGAGAATCACAGTGTTGGTTATTACTTCGGGAGTGTAATCGTGATGATGGAGGTAGTCTGTCATATCTCATGATATTGTGACATTCATCATAATATTGTGGCAGCCCCTCTACACCAAACTACCTTATTATAACAAAGTGACAGACAGCCACTCTACACCAAATTACTTCTTAAGGATCGGTTTCCCGTGAAAACTTCTGGTGAAACTGGAGATCGCGTAATTCAAATAAAATTCTAATAGTTATTATGGATTTTAAACATTTAGGTACATATAAGTGTCCTATATTGGCTGAAAGCTTAAATTCTTGTTAATCTAACTGAACTGTCAGATTTACAGTAGCTACTACAGTAAAAACATGCCATGCGATTGTTTGAGGACGGCGCCTCACATCAAAATATTTTTCCACCGGCACAGATTTCATACATTCACATATAATGATGAAATATTCACTTACTTTTTCAAAATCTTCCTCTGATTTGTCATCCAAAGCATCCCAGCTATAACATGTAGTGTTGTTTTGTTATTTAAAATCCTTTTTTATATCCCACAAAGTCTGTTTAGTTGGTGACATCGACTTGAATAATCCACTCGTTCAACTTGCAGAGAAAGGAATCTGAAAATCTACCCCTAAACTTTGTTTCAACAAGTCAAAATACGTTTCTATTTACTCCTCAGACACCCTAAAATGTAATCAAACTATAATATTTATTTCGGAAAGAAGTATGCTCAATAGGAAACTGATTTTAGCAGGTGCGCAACTTCGTCATGGTGCGCAGAAACACAGATTTCCAAGACTGTCCTCTTACAAAAACTGTTTTCATATTTCTTATTAGTTTTTGAAGTTACAAGCCTGAAACCTTGAACACAGACTGCTGACACCCTGTGGAAGCCATATGAATTTTACAATACAACCTTTCCCCTGCATTTCTAAGAGGATGGTCTCAAAAAAATAAAAAATAATTCTGGTTGTTTTGTCTTTGGATTTTCTCCTACCATATCTATTGTGTTATATTCTCCTACATTATTTTAACATTTCTACAAACTTCAAAGTATTTTCTTTCCAATGGTACCAATTATATGCACATCCTGTCTTCAGGGCCTGAGCAACAGGCAGTTTACTTTGGACACGCCATTCAGGCGGAAATTGAGACAAAAGGGGCCCTAAGAAGTTTTAATAACAAAATGACAGACAGCCCCTCTACACCAAACTACATCATAAGAACATTGTGCTTACCTAATAAAGTGTTTAGTTCATTTATTTTCTTAATTGCTTTGAGAAAATGAAATGTTTGTTTTTTCCTTCCCAGAATGAGGATATTACACTAGGGTAGATGGATGGGGATTGTGACTGTGCCCCTTGACACAAACACACATACACGCACACGCACGCCAGCTCAAACAGTCACACACACGCAAATACTTTGATTTGCAGAACTCTGACAACCTGTAATCTTCTTTAATCCTTTCATTCTGTTTGTGTTTTCTCTCCCCTGTTTGGGAGAAGGTAAATGCAAACAGGAATTCTGGGATAGAGGAAAAACACACAGCCCAAAGGCTGAGAAAACAAGAGGGGATTTTTCAAGAGAGAGGAGGGACAGCCCGCTGTTGTATCAGTTTCGGAGGGAATGCGGTTTGTGTGTGTACATTTTGTATGGACAGCGGGGGGGGGGGGGGGGGGGGGGGGGATAATGTGTGTATGAGGGAAATAAAGGGAGTGTGTGTGTGATTGCTGTGTAGTTTTCCCCACACACTAGTCAGTTGACAGAAGGGCTGTGTAGTTTCCCCCCACACACTAGTCAGTTGACAGGAGGGCTGTGTAGTTTCCCCCCACACACTAGTCAGTTGACAGGAGGGCTGTGTAGTTTCCCCCCCACACACTAGTCAGTTGACAGAAGGGCTGTGTAGTTTCCCCCACACACTAGTCAGTTGACAGAAGGGCTGTGTAGTTTCCCCCCACACACTAGTCAGTTGACAGGAGGGCTGTGTAGTTTCCCCCCACACACTAGTCAGTTGACAGGAGGGCTGTGTAGTTTCCCCCCACACACTAGTCAGTTGACAGGAGGGCTGTGTAGTTTCCCCCCACACACTAGTCAGTTGACAGAAGGGCTGTGTAGTTTCCCCCCACACACTAGTCAGTTGACAGGAGGGCTGTGTAGTTTCCCCCCACACACTAGTCAGTTGACAGGAGGGCTGTGTAGTTTCCCCCCACACACTAGTCAGTTGACAGGAGGGCTGTGTAGTTTCCCCCCACACACTAGTCAGTTGACAGAAGGGCTGTGTAGTTTCCCCCCACACACTAGTCAGTTGACAGGAGGGCTGTGTAGTTTCCCCCCACACACTAGTCAGTTGACAGGAGGGCTGTGTAGTTTCCCCCCACACACTAGTCAGTTGACAGGAGGGCTGTGTAGTTTCCCCCCACACACTAGTCAGTTGACAGGAGGGCTGTGTAGTTTCCCCCCACACACTAGTCAGTTGACAGGAGGGCTGTGTAGTTTCCCCCACACACACTAGTCAGTTGACAGGAGGGCTGTGTAGTTTCCTCCACACACTAGTCAGTTGACAGGAGGGCTGTGTAGTTTCCCCCCCACACACTAGTCAGTTGACAGGAGGGCTGTGTAGTTTCCCCCCCACACACTAGTCAGTTGACAGAAGGGCTGTGTAGTTTCCCCCCACACACTAGTCAGTTGACAGGAGGGCTGTGTAGTTTCCCCCACACACTAGTCAGTTGACAGAAGGGCGGTGTAGTTTCCCCCCACACACTAGTCAGTTGACAGGAGGGCTGTGTAGTTTCCCCCCCACACACTAGTCAGTTGACAGAAGGGCTCTGTGTAGTTTCCCCCCACACACTAGTCAGTTGACAGAAGGGCTGTGTAGTTTCCCCCAACACACTAGTCAGTTGACAGAGGAGGGTCATCTCAATCAGTCCAGGTCACAGGGATGAGCTGGGGTCATTGGACTGGAAATAACCTCGTCTTCTCTGTGGGTTCGTACCCATGAAGTGTATTCATGTTTATGCCTGGGACTGTAGTTTTGTTTTTCTACAATAAAGTGAGCTCCAAAAGTGTTGGGACAGTGAAACTCTTTTTTTAATGTTTTGGTTCTGTACTCCAGCACTTTGGATTTGAAATGATACAATTTGTCCCAATACTTTTGGTCCCCTAAAATGGGGGGGGGGGACTATGTGTGTAATTTCTAAATGTTTCACTGATATGGATGGAAATTACCCTCAAATTAAAGCTGACAGTCTGCACTTTAACCTCATAGTCATTGTATCATTTCAAATCCAAAGTACTGGAGTACAGAGACAAAACAACAAATGTGTCACTGTCCAAATACATTCGGAGCTCATTGTACATCTATCTGTATTTATATTGAACATTGTGAAAGTGTGTTTCTATTTATAGTTTAAATGTGGATGTAAGCATATCCTTTAAATGTGTGTTTGCGTGTGGATTAAGTCTTGTATTCCACGTGTGTGTGTATTCTCCTGTGTGGGCTGTGTGGTGGTGTGTTGCGTGCCTGCCTGTCCACATGGTTCTCATTAGAGTCTATGGGATGTTTGTTTTCTCTATCAGTCCCTGTTCCTCCATTATAAACCTGCCCCAAACTACTGCCCCATAAACGGCCTGTACACTCTGCTCCGACTGGTCCAACAAACACGAGTACCTCACGCATGCACTGTGTGTGTTTTATGTGAGTGTGTGTGTGTTTCCAGTGTATACCTTCACATCTCTTTCTGCTTCAAACGTGTGTGTGTATAGATTGATAGATATCTATCACAGTCTGTGTGTGTTGAGTTTCACCCCCTCTTTCTCTTGCCCTCACCAGGCTACACGTGCCACCCTGACAGCCCACTGTACATCTCTGGGTGACTCTCTGGGGAAGGAGAATGAGTTGGCTCTGATCATTGATGGACAGACCCTAAAATACGCCCTGTCCTTCGAGCTCCGCCAAGCCTTCCTAGACCTCGCCCTGTCCTGCAAGGCCGTCATCTGCTGCCGGTAAGAAATGCACGCACACTCGCAAACACACATCCTGTTCTGCAACTGCTTCAGGTCAGACACACACACAGGGAAGATGCAGAGTATAGGACTGTGTGTTAGGGTGTGCTTGGTACTTGGTGTATGTGCTGCCTATAAAGGTTCTGGTTGTGAGTTAAAGGTTGCAGGTTGCCCAGGGTTACAGTAGTAAATAACTGTAGGTGTTGCAGGTTGCCCAGGGTTACAGTAGTAAATAACTGTAGATGTTGCAGGTTGCCCAGGGTTACTGTAGTAAATAACTGTAGATGTTGCAGGTTACCCAGGGTTACAGTAGTAAATAACTGTAGATGTTAAAAGCTTGGCATGCAGCTCAGAGGGTTAGGGTTAAAGGTTGTAGGTTGCCCAGGGTTACAGTAGTAAATAACTGTAGATGTTAAAAGCTTGGCATGCAGCTCAGAGGGTTAGGGTTAAAGGTTGCAGGTTGCCCAGGGTTACAGTCGTAAATAACTGTAGATGTTAAAAGCTTGGCATGCAGCTCAGAGGGTTAGGGTTAAAGGTTGCAGGTTGCCCAGGGTTACAGTCGTAAATAACTGTAGATGTTAAAAGCTTGGCATGCAGCTCAGAGGTTAATGTAATACACCGCATGGAAATGTCCAAGTCATGGCTCACTTACCACTATTAAAACACACACACACACACACACACACACACACACACACACACGTAATTGACTCTCTGTAGCATAAAAGCCATATCCGGACTTGGGTCTTGGATCTTGGGTCTTGGGTCTTGGAGACTTGGGTCTCCAAGTTGCCCAGGGTTACAGTAGTAAATAACTGTAGATGTTGCAGGTTGCCCAGGGTTACAGTAGTAAATAACTGTAGATGTTGCAGGTTACCCAGGGTTACAGTAGTAAATAACTGTAGATGTTAAAAGCTTGGCATGCAGCTCAGAGGGTTAGGGTTAAAGGTTGTAGGTTGCCCAGGGTTACAGTAGTAAATAACTGTAGATGTTAAAAGCTTGGCATGCAGCTCAGAGGGTTAGGGTTAAAGGTTGCAGGTTGCCCAGGGTTACAGTCGTAAATAACTGTAGATGTTAAAAGCTTGGCATGCAGCTCAGAGGTTAATGTAATACACCGCATGGAAATGTCCAAGTCATGGCTCACTTACCACTATTAAAACACACACACACACACACACACACACACACACACACACACACACACACACACACACACACGTAATTGACTCTCTGTAGCATAAAAGCCATATCCGGACTTGGGTCTCCAAGGCCTTACAAATGCCTCCAGCCCCCCCTCCCCCCTAACTCCCCTGTCCTAGATCCCTCTCTTTCTTCCTCCTGATCCCCCCCGGCCCACTCATAGCAGAGGTGACTGTGATCCTCTCCTCCTGGTGTGGGTGTGTGTTGTTTGTAAGGGGTGGTGGGTTCAGGCAGGGCTCTATGCTTGGGTTCCTGACTTCACACTCTGTTTGTTTAAACAACCACTTTAAACTCCTCATTTACTCTTCAACTCCACCATGAAGACCATTTAGCCTCTTTCATCTACCCTGAGGTACCCCGAGCCACCATTCTCAAACGCTTTTTTGTGTGTGTGGGGGGGGGGCTTTGAGGGATTTTTTTTTGTTGAGTCACTATTTCTACTTGTGTCCTATCTGTCTCTCACGCAGACAGACACGCAGACAGACACGCAGACAGACACGCAGACAGACACGCACCTCAGAGAGCAGAGGCTCATCTCGTCTTTCAACATCAGCTTCTCCAGCCAATTCTCTCGCTGAGTGTGTGTGTGTGTGTGTGTGTGTGTGTGTGAGAGAGAGAATACTAAGCGGACCACCCAGCTCTGTGGTTTCAGCTTGACCGGGCCACGGTTCTGCTCAGAACACAAAGACCATCTTTATGACCCGTGGGCATCCCGCTGGCCTGCAGCAGGTGTGTGTGTCAGAGCGATACATTGAAAGGCTATATGCTGGTGTAGAGCTTTGCTCCGTACCCAGCCTGGCCTGCTTCCTCTTGCCCAAGAAAGAGTGGTCCCTGTTGGGTCTTGAAATTACTGTGTGTCCTGGTCTGACTACAGGCCTACAAAACTGACATGCAGAGAGTAACAGGAGCCATGTTTTCAAAAGGCATACTATCTCTTACACACACACACACACACACACACACACACACACACACACACACACACACACACACAATGTCTGTGAATTCACCATAGACCCTGGGCTCCTCATCTCATTGTCTGTGTAGACAGAGCCGGTTTAGGAGACAGACAGACAGAGAGGCTGAGGGTTACAGGTTAAGAGGGTGGAGTCCCTCAGGGGTCTGGTCCCTCAACCAGCTACCACAATGACTGAATGGCTACACAAGTACATTAGTGGGAAGCAGTGCCCTAAACCACTGACACAGGAACAGATATATTTCCATCTATTTAATGGTTCAGGTTAGGATCTGGGGCAGTAAAATCTTATCCTAGGTCTGTGGTTAAGGCCAACTTTTACCTTGGGATTTGGCACTAAATAGAAGCCATTGTGGTTATATTTGCTGCTCCCTGATGTAAACCACTGAACAGAAACCTCATGTTTATGTGTGAAGTCTGTCTGTTTAACTGCCAGCTGTCTTTAAATCTCCTTTTGTTCTCTCTTCAACTCTTTTCCTCTTCCATTTCCAATCATTCTAATCTTTATGCGATTTGTAATTTATGTTGTTGGTAATCTGATCTCATGTGCTCTCTCTCTCTCTGTCTGTGTGTCTCTGTCTGTGTGTGTGTGTCTCTGTCTGTCTGTGTGTCTCTGTCTGTCTGTTCCCCACCTGGTTGAATAGTTGTTTCCAGTCTCCCAGACGTCTTTTAGGTTGTTGTGTAACTGGTTTCTAACTGATCTGTCCCTCGTCTCAATTCAAGGGTCTTTATTGGCATGGGAAGCACATGTTAACGTTGCCAAAGCAAGTGAAGTAGATAATATACAAAAGTGAAATAAACAATAAAAATTTACATAACACTCACAGAAGTTCCAAAAGAATAAAGACATTACAAATGTAATTTGTACAAATGTAATTTGTGTGTGTATGTGTGTGTGTATATTATATTATATTTTATATAAATATAAAACACACACATATATATATATACAACCCATATTTATGTTAGTTTATTTTCCCTTTTGTACTTTAACCATTTGCACATCGTTACAACACTGTGTGTATATATATATATATATATATACACACAGTGTTGTAACGATGTGCAAATGGTTAAAGTACAAAAGGGAAAATAAACTAACATAAATATGGGTTGTATTTACAATGGCATTCATTCTTCACTGGTTGCCCTTTTCTTGTGGCAACAGGTCACACATCTTGCTGCTGTGATGTCACACTGTGGTATTTCACCCAGTAGATATGGGTAATCTGAGGTAAATATGTCTCTCTAATATGGTCTCCCTCTCCAGGGTGTCTCCCCTCCAGAAGTCGGAGATCGTGGACATGGTGAAGAAGCATGTAAAGGCCATCACTCTGGCCATAGGAGACGGGGCCAACGACGTGGGCATGATCCAGACTGCCCATGTGGGGGTTGGCATCAGTGGCAACGAGGGCATGCAGGCCACCAACTCCTCTGACTACTCCATAGCACAGGTAACACACAAAGCAGATTCCAGCCCACAGCTTGTTTGTGAGCTGCTAGCACTCCTATGTTAATGGTTAGCATGTGTCCCTGTGGGGAGAATGGAGGAGGAGCCAGTTGAAGTATTATGTGAGAGCCAGAGGAATCTAGGAATCTGTCTGTTTATCTGTCTTTACCCCTCGGGTACTGCTTATCTCTTTGTCTCACCCTGTATCCATCTCTCTCTCCCCCTCCCCCTCTGACTGGTCCTAGTTTTCCTACCTAGAGAAGCTGTTGCTGGTCCATGGGGCGTGGAGTTATAACCGTGTCACTAAGTGTATCCTCTACTGTTTCTATAAGAATGTGGTGCTCTACATTATAGAGGTAAGACACACCCCTCCCTCATCCTCACCACGCCCACCCTCCCTTATATAGGTCAGGTCCTATGCATGCCACCCAGAGAGCCAATCAGGTGATGAAGACACATAAAATATGATTTACATTAGTAGGAAGCTGGACTCATTTAGTGAGTGACGAATCCCCTTTTCTATTTTGATGTCATTCTCTCTCTCGCTCGCTCACTCACAGACACATACATTAACAGAGACATTTTGCAGCTGTTTGTCGAAATGTTTGACAGTGATGGATGAGGTGCCCCTCTGGTGTCTGCTTTCTGTCACACACACACACATACACACACACTTTACTGGATGTACACACACACATACACACACTCACACACTTTACTGGATGTACACACACACACACACACACACACACACACTTTACTGGATGTACACACACACACACCCCTACACTGTGTAGAATGGGTGAGAGACATTTTGGAAGCCCTGAGGGGTATCTGTCAGCTGTGCCCCCTTCTTGCCTCCCTTTCTGTCTAACATTAAGGATGCCAGCAGGTGCAAACCATCATAAAACCCTCTACCTCGTGGTCCCTCTCACACTGGTGTGTGTTTGTTTATCACACATTATTGGCTGCCTGCAGATTTCTATACGTGAAGGGTCATAGACGGTCTCTGTCCACAAAGCAGAGTTTGTGTGCTCCAGGAATATCATCATACACTCTGATCAGTCAGTCTCTCTGTATGGGTGGACACTCCTCCTCAACACCTGACCCAGAGTCAGATTCCAGTGTTTTACTCTTTGTAGATAACTTTTAGCATTGGGTAGTGGAGACTGATCCTAGATCTGTCATCTATGCATAAGGGCCACTTCACCATGAAACAAATCAATGTCTGACATGGTTCTCCTCTATCTAGCCCTATAAAGCCTTTCATTCCATCCACCCTTGTTCACTCATCCTATGTCATCCCTCTCTTGTCCAGCTGTGGTTTGCCTTTGTGAACGGCTTCTCTGGACAGATCCTGTTTGAACGCTGGTGTATCGGCCTCTACAACGTGGTGAGTGTCCACTTTATTCATACTGTCCATTTCCCTGGATCTCTGTCCTTTTACTCTCCCTCGTACTCCATATGTTTCTCTCTCCTACACCCTTTCCCCTTCTCTCTCTCCCTCCCTCCCTTCATCCCTCCCTCTCCTTCCATGCCTCCACTCGGTGTGAGCTGTGTTCTGTTATCTGTGGTCCATCTGCATGCCACAGCAGTGTCTGTTCTCCTCTCTCTCTGCCGCTACGTCTCAGTGATAATGTGTGCAGCCCTCAGGCTCACCACGTTTGGTGGAATTCCTGTTGATTGTGTTGTGTGTTTTCTCAGTCACACAATCTACACAAGTCACTGTCTGAATCTCTGAAAGGCAGTCGTGTTTGTTTGGGTGTTTTGACTGTGTGTGTGTGTGTGTGTGTGTGTGTGTGTGTCAGATCTTCACAGCGCTGCCTCCCTTCACTCTGGGGATCTTTGACCGGCCATGCAGTCAGCAGAACATGCTACGCTTCCCCCAGCTATACAGGATCACCCAGAACGCTGAGGGCTTCAACACCAAGGTACACACACACACACACACACACACACACACACACACACACACACACACACACACACACACAATTCCATTGAAATACTGTACAATTATTCATGGACAAGCATATGGAACCATTTTGAACACTGTGAATGAAAAAATACATACACGATTAGCGTATTATTAGACATAACTTGTAGACCTATATGCACATGTGTGGCGTCATCTGAAATGAAGCTATGATTGTCATGCTCTGTATTTGATGGGTCATGTCTGGATGGATTTGAGATGCCTGGTGTTTGTTTGGAACCCCAGCGGGTAAACAAGGTGGCAGGGAGTCCGGGCCGTCTCCATGGCAATGCTAATGAGATTCAGAGGGCCAGAATAAGGAAGTCATTCAGTTAGTGGGTGGAAGGTGTGTGTAATGTGTGTGCGCAGGAGCAGGGCAGTTGGTTGGTAGCGATGGTGAATACACAGTGGTAGTTGTATTACTGTGAGGGAAACACTGTTTTTGGATGTGGCCTCTGTGTGTTTTGGCATTGGTTTATACTTACTACTACTGCCCTCTCTCGCTCTCTCCATCCTCTCGCTCTGTCTCTCTGTGTGTCTCTGTGTGTGTCTCTGTCTCTCTGTGTGTGTCTCTGTCTCTCTCTCTCAGGTGTTTTGGGGTCACTGTATAAATGCTCTGATCCATTCCATTATTCTCTTCTGGTTTCCACTCAAAGTACTAGAACATGGTAAGTAGTGGTGCCTACACCCCCCTGCTAGACACACACTCTTCATTAACTGAATATCTTGTGGTAAATATTTCTGTGTGTGTGTGTGTTCTCCCCAGACAGTCCTTTCAACAACGGTCATGGTACTGACTACCTGTTTGTGGGGAACATGGTTTACACGGTAAGCAGATGCCCTACACTGTGTCTCGTCTGAACATTAACATGGACTCATCCCACTAATGTAATGCCCAGTCTGATAAAATGTGTGTGTTGTGTGTGTCAATTACACTTTTTGGATCCTGCTACAGAGATGCTCGACTCTGGCCATTTTAAATCCGTAATGAAGTGCTCATGGGACTGCAGTTAGTCTACCTCAGCAATCGCTCTACTCATCTACCTTATTCCCTCTCTCTCCATCACTCTGTTCCTTACATTTAGCACGGTGTGTGTGTGTCTGTTGCTTATTTGTTTGTGTTTAGATGGCTGAGAGCAGCAGGTACTCTGAGGGTTTTAACAGGAATTGTTAAGTTTACAGTATATCATTATGGATGTTTATTATCTCTGGTGTCATTTGTGAACAAACTCTCCTTCGTTCTCTCTTCTCGTGCTCTCTCTCTTCTCGTGCTCTCTCTCTCATTCTCCTCTCTCTCATTCTCTCCTCATTTTCTCTCTCTCTCTCTCTCTCTCTCTCTCTCTCTCTCTCTGCAGTATGTGGTAGTAACAGTGTGTTTAAAAGCTGGTATGGAAACCACTGCATGGACCAGGGTAAGAGTCTGTTTCCCCTCTACACACTCCCACTTCACTAGCCCTATAGACTGCTTCTATGTACCCTGTTGACATATAGTACCACATGACTGGTAGCCTACTGGTTGACAGCTGACACTGTTGTGTACAGGTATAGGGGTAGGTGACAGTGTAGGGTATACTAGTGTATAGAGGTCAGCCCCCTACACACACACACACACACACACACACACACACACTCCCCTTGCCATGTGTTACAGCCATCTCAGGGCATTCCCACTCCAGGGACGGGGGTGAGGGGGGCGTTGACACCCCCCGTCCGTTCAGCTGTCCACACAACACCCCCCCGGTAATGAAGCAGGGTCCCATAGGTATTCACACAGTGTCCCCTTACAGAGAGGGAGAGGGGGAAGGAGGGAAAGAGAATGAGACAGAGGGAAAGAGGAGGCGGGGAATCTCAGGGACAAGGTTGTCTATATTCAGTGTTTGTACATTAACTATGTGACCTCGCTCTATATTTCTCACTCTGTTTCCTTCCTCTACCAACTCCCTCCCTCCTCTCCCACCCCTCTCCTTCCCTGTAGTTCTCCCACTTGGCAGTGTGGGGCAGTATGATTCTCTGGATGCTGTTCTTCACTGTCTACTCAGCTTTCTGGCCGTCCATCCCCATCGCTCCTGACATGCAGGGCCAGGCAAGTCTCCTCCTCCTCTGATTCTTCTCATGGCTCAAGCTGTCTCTTCAGTTACTACTTACGACTGTAGTGAAGGAAGCCGTGTCTACAGGGTCCTGTTGGTTATGAAAGCTGAGGCGCGCTGCAGAGGTGTGCGGGCAGCCCCAAAAAACCCAGCCTCAGACCAGGCTGTAAATATGTCCTAATAGGCCAGAAACCATGGCTGTTCTGTGGATGTGTTCAATATGGACTTAATGCTTTCCACCCACCACCACTCCCCATACATGTGTCAGTCATTCTGATGGTGGGGGGGTAATAACCCTCCATTACCCCCCCCCCCCCCACACACACACACACACACACACACACACACACACACACGGCGCCTGGGCGGCTGGCCTTCTGGGTGTTCCATGTCAGCACTGCTGGAGCTCCTGGGAGATTTATGCCCTTCCAGCCCACTCTGCAGGCCCTCTGCACCTGCTGCGTGGTCACCCGAGCCCCAGGCTTTTACGGCCTGCTCTGGAGGTGTTGACTATAGCGTGTGTGCCGAGCTGGGCAGGGCTGGAGGAGGACGGGTGTGTGTATATGGGGGACCCCCTGATTGAGGGTCCCATGTTGGGTTTTTTAGGGGGCTAGGTTCAGGGTGCAGTGCTACCCCAATGTGAAGGGAGACTAGGGGAGGGAGTCTCCGACTCTTTCAGACCATTAATTCAATTTGTGTCAGAAATGAGGAATGTGAATAAACCCTGCAGCTGCTCCGTCCAACTGGGGAACTGGGGGAGACACTCACCCCTCCTCGCTCCCCGTCTCCAATCCCTCCATCAGCCCGCTCAGACAACCCCATCACCTCTTTTCTCCTCCTCACTTCCCCCTGCTCTCTCACCCTTTCTCGTTCCCTGTATCTCTACATTCATCTGCCCATAGGGGATGAATACTGGGCTATTCATTGAGTGCTTTGTGTTTACGCTTCAAATAATTGTGTTTTGAGTTATGTTTGTGTGTGTTTGTTTGAGACCGTATTTGTGCGTGTGGGGTTTTTGACAAAGAATGTGTGTTTTTGGTGTGTTTGTGGAGGTGTTTGTCTGAGATGACAGTCTGTCCAGTTGTCTGTGGGTGTTTGTCAAACTGTGTGTGTGTAGTCTGAGCTTCTCTGGGTGTATTTCCAGCTGTCATTGGGAATGGCTCATAATGGTTTTCCGATTCAGTCCAGAGAATCCCCTTGGGAATGTCAGCTGTGTCCGGTCCAAAGTATCTACCTCTGACCATCTCTGAACTACAGTCTCATAACAGGGACTAAGGGAACACTCTAATCTTACTATGAATGTAGCTAGCCAGTACAGGATAGACTACAGCACAGTCAATGTCCACTTGTATGAATGTAGCTAGTATAGTAGAGAGATGGGCTTTGTTACCAGAAATATGTCAGGGCATATTCAGCAAACTGCTACAGGCATTTGGCATATGGTGGCAGAACTGGCTACCACGTAGAAAGACAAAGAGAGAGTTTGAAAAGGGGGGGACAGCAGGCAGGGAGAGAGACTTCAGAGCGCTCTAAAAGAGACCGACGCATCAAGAGAGAAAGAAAAAGACATGCAGATGGAATCTGAATGGAGAGGTAGACAAGGAGGTGCAGCTAATTGAGAGGGGGGCGGAGAGACCGTAGTGTAGAGGGGGACGGAGAGACCGTAGTGTAGAGGGGGACGGAGAGACCGTAGTGTAGAGGGGGACGGAGAGACCGTAGTGTAGAGGGGGACGGAGAGACCGTAGTGTAGAGGGGGACGGAGAGACCGTAGTGTAGAGGGGGACGGAGAGACCGTAGTGTAGAGGGGGGCGGAGAGGCCGTAGTGTAGAGGGGGGCGGAGAGGCCGTAGTGTAGAGGGGGGCGGAGAGGCCGTAGTGTAGAGGGGGGCGGAGAGGCCGTAGTGTAGAGGGGGGCGGAGAGGCCGTAGTGTAGAGGGGGGCGGAGAGGCCGTAGTGTAGAGGGGGGCGGAGAGGCCGTAGTGTAGAGGGGGGCGGAGAGGCCGTAGTGTAGAGGGGGGCGGAGAGGCCGTAGTGTAGAGGGGGGCGGAGAGGCCGTAGTGTAGAGGGGGGCGGAGAGGCCGTAGTGTAGAGGGGGGCGGAGAGGCCGTAGTGTAGAGGGGGGCGGAGAGGCCGTAGTGTAGAGGGGGACGGAGAGACCATAGAGGGGAACGGAGAGACCGTAGTGTAGAGGGGAACGGAGAGACCGTAGTGTAGAGGGGGGCGGAGGCCGTAGTGTAGAGGGGGACGGAGAGACCGTAGAGGGGGACGGAGAGACCGTAGAGGGGGACGGAGAGACCGTAGTGTAGAGGGGGACGGAGAGACCGTAGTGTAGAGGGGGACGGAGAGACCGTAGTGTAGAGGGGGACGGAGAGACCGTAGTGTAGAGGGGGACGGAGAGACCGTAGTGTAGAGGGGGACGGAGAGACCGTAGTGTAGAGGGGGACGGAGAGACCGTAGAGGAGAACGGAGAGACGGAGAGACCGTAGTGTAGAGGGGGACGGAGAGACCGTAGTGTAGAGGGGGACGGAGAGACCGTAGTGTAGAGGGGGACGGAGAGACCGTAGTGTAGAGGGGGACGGAGAGACCGTAGTGTAGAGGGGGACGGAGAGACCGTAGTGTAGAGGGGGGCGGAGAGACCGTAGTGTAGAGGGGGACGGAGAGACCGTAGTGTAGAGGGGGGCGGAGAGACCGTAGTGTAGAGGGGGGCGGAGAGACCGTAGTGTAGAGGATGATTAACCCCTGGAGACAGACTCCTGGTTAGAGGTTAACGAAGCTGTCTGTAGCTGGACAAAAGAGGGTGGAGACCCTGTGGAGCGTGTCTGTCTAACGTCTCTCTTGACGTGGCTGGAATGTGTTATGTCTCTCTCCTGGGTTCCTGGAGTGTTGTGTTGACGTTGTGTTGACGTTGTGTTGTAGGCTAGCAGAGTGATGCAGTGCTGGCACTTCTGGCTGGGGCTGGTCCTGGTGCCAGCAGCCTGTCTACTCAAAGACTTTGCCTGGAACGCGTGAGTAACACACTCACACTGCATAAATACCTCTTAAATCAATGCATACATCATATGAACAGCAGTGTTTTTCACATTTCAATATGAACACATACACTGTACTACTGTACTACTATCCTATTGTACCAAGATTTCTGCGATTGCAAAATCAACCATTCCCGCATATTATGCTAGGGCTTGCAAATTTGACCAATCATCACACTATTACCGCATAAAACGGTCAAATTACTGCATAAAACTGTCTGAACACCACACTATAAAAAGTGGGCTCGCAATTTTAACCAATCACCACACTTTTACCACATACAATGGTTCAGTCAAGCCACACATCAGCAAATATTTCCCTGCCAGAAAAAGTTAGCAATTTGCGATGCCAAAGAAATCAAGCATTTTTGCCCGCAGATATCACCCCAAAAAACCTGTGAAATCCTGACGAGCAACATAATCCTGTGAATGTGTTGTAGGGGTCGTCGCACTGTGAAGAAGTCTCTTCTGGAAGAGGTTCAGGAGCTGGAGGCCAGGGCTGTAGACCCGGGGGCTGCCGTGCTCCGAGACGCCAGCGGGCGCAGGTCAGACTCACACACACACACACACTGCATCAAGGGATCACAGTTTGGGGGGGGGCTTTACTGAACTTACTGCGACATCGTTAATGTCATTTTCATAGCATATCCATGTGAGGTAATGATAATTCCTTGGACTGAGGGGTCCCCCCATTTTTAAAGGTTTTGTTACAAAGTCTGTAAGATTGATGTGTTTATTTAGATTGATGTGCCAGTGTTTTAATGTCTAGCGTGTACCATATATGAGAGTGATGTAACCATGGCCAGCTAACCTGTTGGTAACATGGTTGACCCATCCACAGGGCCAAAGCCAACCCTGAGGTCCCCTAGCCCCAGAGCTCAGGGCACAGACAGACACAGGTAGCACCTTGGCTTGGTTTGACCTGGCTCACTGTGTGAACTCTGACCGGTGTGTCTGCTCCTGCTCCGCTCTGCAAGACTCCTCCCCCGTCTCTCTCACTGCATCCTACTCTCACTCACTCACCCACCTCAGCACTCATGTTTCATACTGTCTCTTTCTTTTCCTTCCCCATCTTCTTTTTCCTATCTCTCCATCTGATTGTGTCGAGTCAGGAAGTGGACAGGTTTGCGCTGCTGTAAGGACTGAGTGTGCTGTAGCCTCTGAGGTTGTGTGTTAGAGTTAGCCGTTTGTGTGTGTGTGTTTGTTTTGTATCGTGGGTTGTAGTCAGTGTATCTATCATAAGATAAGGAGTAGAACCATTCAGGGTTGATCATGTTAGAAGGGGCTTTAAAACATCGGAGGTATTTGGCCATATTAGGTTGAGGAATGGAGTGGGAGATGGAAGACTGAGGTTTGGCCATTTGAGGGGCGGTTGTGTGGGATATTGGCTGTGGATGGGGCTCTTTGGTGGGCTTTGGGCAGGAACAATAGTCCTCAATCATCCAGTGAGACAGCTAGGCCAACAGTCCAGAACAGAGAACTGTCTCGGACAGAGGTGCTTGGGGACAGGGAGGGGAGGCAGGGTGTTGTTTTTGGATGGATGGGTGCACACAGCCTTCCCTAGCCTGGAGGTGAGGCCCTTGGCCTGGGCTGAACCTTCTCCCAGACATGGGTAGGAACCCCCAGCGACGACCATGGAAAGCATTGAGGAGTGTGAGAGGCACTGAGGAGAAACGCACACATCTGTATTTGTATTTCATAACAGGAGAGGATTGGGATGAGGATGGGAAAGGTAGAGGACCAAAGTTTCTCTGGGGAAGTAATTAGATGTGGAGCGTTCTTGGACTGTTTGGAGTCTCACTCCCCTTTCAGACAGCGACACTACAGGGGTGACGTGCGACGGATTCAGGCATGACTTTACAGATGTCCTATTTATATATTTATTTTTTAGTCTATCAATTCATTCACCTTGTCATCCATTTAGCAGACCTAATTTTCTTTGGCGAATGATACGGTTGCAAAACTTCAGAACGTTTTTTCAGGCTTTGCCAAACACACCAGGTCTAAGTTCCCTGTGGTACCATAAAGAATAGGTCCCTGCTGCTTGCTCAGAAGTGTAACCTTGGGGAGGCTGGCCCGGGTCCACACACTCTGTGGATCGGATCAGGGCCCCTGCCCCAGTGCCAGGGAAACCCCTCATGTGATTTAATGCCTCATTGGCTGCCTGATCTAGAGAAGTAACCTACCGTGTTCCACAGCGGAATCAGACAATCTGGGAAACATTCTGTTCTGTTTGGATACTGTTAACAGAATGTTTAGCGTTGCCATTAGTGAGGAGGAGGATTGAGAGAGAGGAAGGCTGGGGGATGTATGCGTGTCTGTCTGTGTGAATTTGTACGTGTTTGCATGTGAGCGTGAATGTTTAGAGGAGGGATGATGGTGTTTGTCCTGGAAAACAGAGGGTGTAGTCTTCCTCTGGAGAGAGAGCAGGAGGAATGGGGGCGGGGGGCTTAACATGGCTGTCTGTTTGCCCTGCAGTCATATAATGAGATGGGATTGGATTAACTGAATGTCAATCTGCTCTTCAGTACCAGCCAAGACATATGCCCAGCCCCCTAGCCCCTACCCTACCAGGTCTGGCTCTGGTAGTCACATCAAGAAGTTGTCTTGTCTTGGGGTAAGGTCTAGGCAGTGCTTGACTTCTATAATGCTAAAAGGACTCGGCTATTTACATGGACATTTTAGTCATTTAGCAGACACTCTTATCCAGAGAGACTTACAACTAGTGCAATATATCTGTAGACAACAAACACATCACAGTTGTACATTTTCCCTCCTTTCCTTTATCAGCAAAGTCCATGTTAGTGGGAAAGACAGGTGCCTATGCCATGTCCTAATAGTACAAAATGATATCTTCTCACTTCCTTGTTCCTTTCCTTCAAGACCGCAGATCTGCAGGTCTTCAAGGTGTAAGCAATAGGGTGGACTATCCATTGACCTCAGATCTGCAGGTCTTCAAGGTGTAAGCAATAGGGTGGACTATCCATTGACCTCAGATCTGCAGGTCTTCAAGGTGTAAGCAATAGGGTGGACTATCCATTGACCTCAGATCTGCAGGTCTTCAAGGTGTAAGCAATAGGGTGGACTATCCATTGTTTTCACCTATATGTGTTCATAAAGGGAAGGAAATCATAGCCTGGTCCCAGATCTGTTTGTGCTCTTGCCAATGCAAAAGGTTGTTATTGTCAAGTCATTGGCCTGAGAATGAGTGACAAGGAGTTGGCATGATAGCACAGACATGATGATATGGGCGTTGTAACTTCTGGACTGCATGAGCAGAGCGCGAGTCACTTTATCAAGTGTTCTCGGGGGTTGAGCTGTTGAGCTGTGTGTCGTAATTTGACCAGAACCTAGAGTGTAATTTTACTCTGAGCGACGCGAGCCTCTAACCCAGCGGCGCTGCTTCCTCCCAGGATCAATTTCAAATGAATCGTCTCACGCTCTGAAAACGTTTCATCTGTAGTATAGCAGGCCAGTGACACTCAAGCTAAGCTTCAGTGTTCGGTCACAATCAAAGACTATACTACGAAGCAAGCTAGATCTACTCAGGATTTTCTAAAGCCAGCCAGCTTCAGTTAGCTTCACATACCAGCTCAGGCTTCAACCATACTATGACGGTGGATATTGATCGACCGCCTGCCGCTAACTCTAGTGCTTCAAACACACCGACAACGTCCTTGCGCAAAATAGTTTGCAGTATCATCTGGATATGTATGCAACAAAAGTTCAACATTCACCTTCTGCTACCATTTCTGTCAAGCCTTTAACGCATACAGTTTGACACGTATGTTCCATAAATCCAATGTATGCTATGCACCACACCGAACGCACTGCAACTGCAAGGCAAACGCAGCATTTTCATTGGAAATGAATGTAATTCTGGAGTACCAAAATGCAATGATGCTGTCAGTGTAATCAAAGCGTACGCGCAGTTGCAAGCCTGCTACATGTCGCACATGGCTAGTCAAACGCCAAACTCTTCATTGAGACAGTACTGAAACATCAATCCATGGGCGAGTCGGTGCCACATGTTCATTTGTGCTGAAAAGTTATCTTTCAAACTCTGCAGGCTATGGTGTGAAATAGGCTTTATTTTATTACTTTGGTAATAAAAATATTAAAATATAAAAAATTTAAAAATTAAACACAACAATACCTTTTTTGATTAATAAAATATTGAATCAGTCTTCTTCCTGAAATGATGGGGATAATGTTGCAATCTTTGTAAGAGGGAGGGAATCTGATTTACTTTGGTCCTCAACTCAAGGCTCAGACACTTCATTCAGGATAAATGGAGTTAGCCCCGAGTTAGCCTGCTACAGAGCAGGTTAGTTCTGAAGGATTCATTGCCATAGAAATTGCCCTGACTAAAAGGTGATCCACAGTTGTACGACTGGTTATCCCTCGGAGTAGTACTTCCACCTGTTGTGTTAACCTGTCATAGAGATATAGAGATTTTCCCTGTAACCTGTCAATCGGTGGCTGTGATTGGTTGACTTACCTGTCCGTCTCTTCTCCTCCAGTCTGAACGAGCGTGCCCACCTGTTGACCCGGGTCTTTAGGAAAACACCCTCCAACGTGGGCCGCAAAAACTCTGTGCAGCAGAGCAACGTGTCTCGTGAGTATCCCTATCCTTGTCCCAGCCTCGGATTTACTTCTATGTAGGTAGGTAAACATACAGTGGTGTACTCACTGTACCTGTCCCTCTTCTTCTCTCTCTATAGATGGCTATGCCTTCTCCCAGGAGGAACATGGGGTGGTGTCTCAGTCACAGGTGTGTCGATCCTACGATACCACCCGCCAACGGCCCAGCATCTAGCCCCTCCCACTGCCCCGGCCCTCAGCCCACCTGGCTACGGGGCGCTTGGCAACAGTTACCAAGGTGGCCACAACAGTTGCCAAGGCGACAGCGGAGACAGACTATGCTGAGTGACCGACCCTGCTGTGGCCTTACTGGAACTTATACTGACTTTGACCTCTGACCTTGACCCCTGGAGATCATTGCTAAGCATGGAGTCCCGTCTATACTGTCCAACCTGGTCTCCGCTCTACACACACACACATACACACACACACACACACACACACACACACACACACATATATATCCAGTGGGGAGAACAAGTATTTGATACACTGCCGATTTTGCAGGTTTTCCTACTTACAAAGCATGTAGAGGTCTGTCATTTTTATCATAGGTACACTTCAACTGTGAGAGACGGAATCTAAAACAAAAATCCAGAAAATCACATTGTATGATTTTTAAGTAATTAATTTGCATTTTATTGCATGACATAAGTATTTGATCACCTACCAACCAGTAAGAATTCTGGCTCGCACAGACCTGTTAGTTTTTCTTTAAGAAGCCCTCCTGTTCTCCACTCATTACCTGTATTAACTGCACCTGTTTGAACTCGTTACCTGTATAAAAGACACCTGTCAAATCAAAATCAAATCAAATTTATTTATAGCCCTTCGTACATCAGCTGATATCTCAAAGTGCTGTACAGAAACCCAGCCTAAAACCCCAAACAGCAAGCAATGCAGGTGTAGAAGCACGGTGGCTAGGAAAAACTCCCTAGAAAGGCCAAAACCTAGGAAGAAACCTAGAGAGGAACCAGGCTATGTGGGGTGGCCAGTCCTCTTCTGGCTGTGCCGGGTGGAGATTATAACAGAACATGGCCAAGATGTTCAAATGTTCATAAATGACCAGCATGGTCGAATAATAATAAGGCAGAACAGTTGAAACTGGAGCAGCAGCACAGTCAGGTGGAAGTTGAAACTGGAGCAGCAGCATGGTCAGGTGGACTGGGGACAGCAAGGAGTCATCATGTCAGGTAGTCCAGGGGCATGGTCCTAGGGCTCAGGTCAGTTGAAACTGGAACAGCAGCATGGCCAGGTGGACTGGGGACAGCAAGGAGTCATCATGTCAGGTAGTCCTGGGGCATGGTCCTAGGGCTCAGGTCCTCCGAGAGAGAGAAAGAAAGAGAGAAGGAGAGAATTAGAGAACGCACACTTAGATTCACACAGGACACCCGAATAGGACAGGAGAAGTACTCCAGATATAACAAACTGACCCCACCCCCCCGACACATAAACTACTGCAGCATAAATACTGGAGGCTGAGACAGGAGGGGTCAGGAGACACTGTGGCCCCATCTGAGGACACCCCTGGGCAGGGCCAAACAGGAAGGATATAACCCCACCCACTTTGCCAAAGCACAGCCCCCACACCACTAGGGGGATATCTTCAACCACCAACTTACCATCCTGAGACAAGGCTGAGTATAGCCCACAAAGATCTCCGCCACGGCACAACCCAAGGGGGGGGCGCCAACCCAGACAGGATGACCACAACAGTGAATCAACCCACTCAGGTGACGCACCCCCTCCAGGGACGGCATGAGAGAGCCCCAGCAAGCCAGTGACTCAGCCCCTGTAATAGGGTTAGAGGCAGAGAATCCCAGTGGAAAGAGGGGAACCGGCCAGGCAGAGACAGCAAGGGCGGTTCGTTGCTCCAGAGCCTTTCCGTTCACCTTCCCACTCCTGGGCCAGACTACACTCAATCATATGACCCACTGAAGAGATGAGTCTTCAGTAAAGACTTAAAGGTTGAGACCGAGTTTGCGTCTCTGACATGGGTAGGCAGACCGTTCCATAAAAATGGAGCTCTATAGGAGAAAGCCCTGCCTCCAGCTGTTTGCTTAGAAATTCTAGGGACAATTAGGAGGCCTGCGTCTTGTGACCGTAGCGTACGTGTAGGTATGTATGGCAGGACCAAATCAGAGAGATAGGTAGGAGCAAGCCCATGTAATGCTTTGTAGGTTAGCAGTAAAACCTTGAAATCAGCCCTTGCTTTGACAGGAAGCCAGTGTAGAGAGGCTAGCACTGGAGTAATATGATCAAATTTTTTGGTTCTAGTCAGGATTCTAGCAGCCGTATTTAGCACTAACTGAAGTTTATTTAGTGCTTTATCCGGGTAGCCGGAAAATAGAGCATTGCAGTAGTCTAACCTAGAAGTGACAAAAGCATGGATTAATTCTTCTGCATCATGTTTGGACAGAAAGTTTCTGATTTTTGCAATGTTACGTAGATGGAAAAAAGCTGTCCTCAAAATGGTCTTGATATGTTCTTCAAAAGAGAGATCAGGGTCCAGAGTAACGCCGAGGTCCTTCACAGTTTTATTTGAGACGACTGTACAACCATTAAGATTAATTGTCAGATTCAACAGAAGTTCTCTTTGTTTCTTGGGACCTAGAACAAGCATCTCTGTTTTGTCCGAGTTTAATAGTAGAAAGTTTGCAGCCATCCACTTCCTTATGTCTGAAACACATGCTTCTAGCGAGGGCAATTTTGGGGCTTCACCATGTTTCATTGAAATGTACAGCTGTGTGTCATCCGCATAGCAGTGAAAGTTTACATTATGTTTTCGAATAACATCCCCAAGAGGTAAAATATATAGTGAAAACAATAGTGGTCCTAAAACGGAACCTTGAGGAACACTGAAATTTACAGTTGATTTGTCAGAGGACAAACCATTCACAGAGACAAACTGATATCTTTCCGACAGATAAGATCTAAACCAGGCCAGAACATGTCCGTGTAGACCAATTTGGGTTTCCAATCTCTCCAAAAGAATGTGGTGATCGATGGTATCAAAAGCAGCACTAAGGTCTAGGAGCACGAGGACAGATGCAGAGCCTCGGTCCGATGCCATTAAAATGTCATTTACCACCTTCACAAGTGCCGTCTCAGTGCTATGATGGGGTCTAAAACCAGACTGAAGCATTTCGTATACATTGTTTGTCTTCAGGAAGGCAGTGAGTTGCTGCGCAACAGCCTTCTCTAAAATTTTTGAGAGGAATGGAAGATTCGATATAGGCCGATAGTTTTTTATATTTTCTGGGTCAAGGTTTGGCTTTTTCAAGAGAGGCTTTATTACTGCCACTTTTAGTGAGTTTGGTACACATCCAGTGGATAGAGAGCCATTTATTATGTTCAACATAGGAGGGCCAAGCACAGGAAGCAGCTCTTTCAGTAGTTTAGTTGGAATAGGGTCCAGTATGCAGCTTGAAGGTTTAGAGGCCATGATTATTTTCATCATTGTGTCAAGAGATATAGTACTAAAACACTTGAGCGTCTCTCTTGATCCTAGGTCCTGGCAGAGTTGTGCAGACTCAGGACAACTGAGGTTTGGAGGAATACGCAGGTTTAAAGAGGAGTCCATAATTTGCTTTCTAATAATCATAATCTTTTCCTCAAAGAAGTTCATGAATTTATCACTGCTAAAGTGAAAGTCATCCTCTCTTGGGGAATGCTGCTTTTTAGTTAGCTTTGCGACAGTATCAAAAAGGAATTTCGGATTGTTCTTATTTTCCTCAATTAAGTTAGAAAAATAGGATGATCGAGCAGCAGTAAGGGCTCTACGGTACTGCACGGTACCGTCCTTCCAAGCTAGTCGGAAGACTTCCAGTTTGGTGTGGCGCCATTTCCGTTCCAATTTTCTGGAAGCTTGCTTCAGAACTCGGGTATTTTCTGTGTACCAGGGAGCTAGTTTCTTATGAGATTTTTGTTTTTGTTTTTAGGGGTGCAACTGCATCTAGGGTATTGCGCAAGGTTAAATTGAGATCCTCAGTTAGGTGGTTAACTGATTTATGTCCTCTGGCGTCCTTGGGTAGGCAGAGGGAGTCTGGAAGGGCATCAAGGAATCTTTGTGTTGTCTGTGAATTTATAGCACGACTTTTGATGTCCACACACTCAATCAGACTCCAACCTCTCCACAATGGCCAAGACCAGAAGGCTGTGTAAGGACATCAGGGATAAAATTGCAAAAAATTGAAAACCTGCAAAATCGGCAGTGTATCATACTTGTTCTCCCCACTGTGTATGTGTGTGTGTGTGTGTGTGTATGTATATATATATCACACACACACACGCAGACACACACACGCAGACACACAGGCATGAGTAATCACAACCACACAAACAGAATAAATCAACCACAGAGACTGTGTATCTAATCATAGCATGGACTGGGTTTAGTTTATGCACCTGTGCGTCTTTGTCCGTGTGCATGGCTGTGCTTCTGTATGTATCTGCCCTCCTGTGTGTGTGTGTGTGTGTGCGTGCGCGTGCGTGTGTGCTCGCGCGTGTGTGTGTGTCCGTGTCCACACTCCCTCACATCTCCTTCTCCTGAGCAGGGGTTTAACTCATCCGTCATCACCGTGGCCATGGGAGAAAGGGAGGAAGAGGAGGGGGGGCACTTTAACATAAACACCAAACACACACTGGCCTAGGAGGGATTCTTCTCAGAGAGCTGAAGAGGGGGATTGGAGAGGAGGGGGCACCCTGTAGGCCACCTCCATCAGCTTCTTTAACTCTTATTCTCCCTTTCACTACTTTTCTATCTCTCTCTGCTTTTCTCTCTCACTCTTGCTCTCTCTGGATCAGTGACCTCCTCGTCTCTCTCCCCCTCATCTGCAGCACGTCTCCTCTTCCTGCTCGGTTGAATCTATTTCCCCTTGTATTCCACCGCTGCTGTGATTCCTGAGGTCCTGCCTGTCGCCCCAGGAGGCCGAGTTAGCAGCAGCCTGGCTTGTAGTGCTTCCTCTGTTTGTTGGGTTCTCAATTAATCTATGGACTTATTCTTTGTTGAATAAAATGGACTTGTGTCTCTGTCTTTTAATGCCTGTGTTTGTTCTCCTTTTCTCTGGGCTATACACTATACTACCCACTGTAATTTACCTGGAGTTATAATTGAGGATGTTAACTAATAACAGGTGCTACATATATACACTACCGTTCAAAAGTTTGGGGTCACTTAGAAATGTCCTTGTTTTTGAAAGAGAGGCAACATTTTTGACCATTAAAATAACATCAAATTGATCAGAAATACAGTGTAGAAATTGTTAATGTTGTAAATGACTATTGTAGCTGGAAATTGCTTTTTAAAATGTATTTATGTAATATCTACATAGGTGTACTGAGGCCCATTATCAGCAACCATCACTCCTGTGTTCCAATGGCACCTTGTGTTAGCCTTTTAACATTATAAACTTGGATTAGCTAATTGATCATTGATCATTAGAAAACCCTTTTGCAATTAACAAGAAACAAATAACTTTCTTCTGAAACTCGTCAGTCTATTCTTGTTCTGAGAAATGAAGGCTATTCCATGTGAGAAATTGCCAAGAAACTGAAGATCTCATACAACGCTGTGTATTAATCTCTTCACAGAACAGTGCAAACTGGCTCTAACCAGAATAGAAAGAGTGGGAGCCCCCGGTGCACAACCAAGCAAGAGGACGAGTACATAAGTGTCTAGTTTGAGAAACAGATGCCTCACGAGTCCTCAACTGGCAGCTTCATTAAGTAGTACCCGCAAAACACCAGTCTCAATGTCAACAGTGAAGAGGCGACTCCGGGATGCTGGCCTTCTAGGCATAGTTGCAAAGAAAAAGCCATACCTGAGACTGGCCAATAGAAATAAAAGATTAAGATGGGCAAAATAACACAGACACTGGACAGAGGAAGATTGTAAAAAGGTGTTATGGACAGACTAACCTAAGTTTGAGGCGTTCGGATCTCAAAGAAGAACATTTGTGAGACCGAAAAAATGAAAAGATCCTGGAGGAGTGCTTGACGCCATCAGTCAAGCATGGTGGAGGCAATGTGATGGTCCGGGGGTGCTTTGGTGATGGTTAAGTGGGAGATTTGTACAGGGTGAAAGGGATCTTGAAGAAGGAAGGCTATCACTCCATTTTGCAATGCCATACCCTGTGGATGGTGCTTAATTGGAGCCAATTTCCTCCTACAACAGGACAATGACCCAAAGCACAGCTCCAAACTATGCAAGAACTATTTAGGGAAGAAGCAGTCAGCTGGTATTTTGTCTATAATGGAGTGGCCAGCACAGTCACCGGATCTCAACCTTATTGAGCTGTTGTGGGAGCAGCTTGACCGTAAGAAGTGCCCATCAAGCCAATCCAACATGTGGGAGGTGCTTCAGGAAGCATGGGGTGAAATCTCTTCAGATTACCTCAACAAATTGACAACTAGAATGCCAAAGGTCTGCAAGGCTGTAATTGCTGCAAATTGAGGATTATTTAACGAAAGCAAAGTTTGAAGGACACAATTATTATTTAAATTAAAAATCTATATTTATAACCTTGTCAACGTCTTGACTATATTTCCTAATCATTTTGCAACTCATTTCATGTATATTTTCAAGGAAAACAAGGACATTTCAAAGTGACCCCAAACTTTTGAACGGTCGTGTACTTCAATGGAATTCCAGTTCAACTCCATCAATAAGCAGTATTTTGGAAAGTCTGCATAGATAACATTTCAGTAAATATTCTGTAGAATGTGTGTATTGTTGTTTCCAACCCTATATGGTGAGTTGTGGTCTGTGTGAAAGCAGTGTCTGCCAAATCTGTGTTAAGGACACGTAAGGGCAGGAAGGCAAAGGTCAGGGAAATGTACTCCAATGTGTTAAGAAAAGGCACAATTGAATGGTCTAATGCAAGATAGATTAGCAGTTCAGGTTTAGGTTACTTAATCAATGAGAACATTGAGAAAGAGAGTAGAGTCAGTAAATAGACACTCAAAGTGAATGAAGGCTGAGAGCATGTTGGAGGAGAACACGAGACGGACAGTCAAAATAGTAAACATACGGCCAGTTTCACAGAAATAGATGGAATACATTTACTCCAAGTTAATGTGATGAATCTACATTCTAGATGTAAACTGTGAATAGACTACAAGCCAGCCATGACCCGTTAGCATCCCCATTAAACCTCCGTTCCTGAGCAGCATGGGGTTCCTACACCCACCTTCTTGGACGTCTCCAAGCCTCCAGCCCAGCTCCAACCTGCAGCCGCTCGTCTCCAATGTGGGGAATCAATTTCTTCTCCCTAGTAGGAGCCTTAGATCCATTTAATCTCTCTCTCTCTCTCTATCTACACGTCCCCACCCCACATCCTAGTCCCCCCTAGTTTCCATAGAGATGTGCCAAGAACACACCTCCTTCACTGTTCAATGTTGTGATTTAAAATTATTGGCAAAATGTATTACTCAGAATAAAAAAGGTCCTACCGGACATTATTAATCAGGATTCCTAAGATATATTATTGATATATATATATATAAGATATATTATATTGATATATCTTAAGATATATTATATTGATATATATCTTAAGATATATTGGAGACATCATTAGACAACTACTGTAAATAATGGAAAACTATGAGAATGCAAGGAAAACAGGTTTAATATTTAGTGCAGATTTTGAGAAATTATTTGATACGGTACGTCTAGAATCCCCGGAGAATCTCTAACAAAATATGTAAAAGGAATGTACAACAAATCATTCACGTAAGATAATAAATAAGGGAATTGTCAAGAGCCGTAAAACAAGTTTTTTTTTATTCAACCAGGAAAACCCCATTGAGACCCAGAGTCTCTTTTTCAAGGGAGACCTGGCCAAGAAGGCAGCAACAATCAATACATTACAGAATTAAAACATACAACAATACAATACAATACAACAACATGATCCGTCCGGAAAAAAACATTTATACTCCTCTGTAACAGAGTCTCCCATCAACATTTTTAATGAATTCAGTGGCACTAATATGTCTAGAAAGATGAAGCATGGATTGTAGACTATTCCATGCGTCTGATGCACAAGAAGAGAAGGCAGTCTTGCCTAATACTGTAAATGTCCTGGGGACTTGAATTAGCAACCACCTAGCAGACTGGGTAATGTAACTGCTGGTGGTGAAGGAGACCAGACTACAGAGATAAAAAGGAAGTTTACCCAAAAGGGCTTTGTAGATGAACACATACAGGTTAACCTCTCAGGTTGCCCTCTGTCACCATATCTACAGTACATTCAGAAAGTATTCAGACCCCTTTACTTTTTCCACATCTTGTTACGTTACAGCCTTAGTCTAAAATTCATTAATGACAACAAAAAATATCATCAATCTACACACAATACCCCATAATGACATCACAATACCCCATAATGATAAAGCGAAAACAGGTTCTTAGAAATACCTTATTTACATACACCTTAGCCAAATACTAAATATTTAAACTCCGTTTTTCATCATTCCTGACATTTAATCCTAGTAAAAAATTCCCTGTCTTAGGTCAGTTAGAATCGACACTTTATTTTAAGATTGTAAAATGTCAGAGAGACATCACATTATTTCAGCGTTTATGTCGTTCATCACATTCCCAGTGGGTCAGAAATGTACATACACTGTACATACACTCAACTATTATTTGGTAGCATTGCCTTTCAATTGTTTAACCTGGGTCAAACATTTTGGGTAACCTTCCATAAGCTTCCCACAATACGTTGGGTGAATTTAGGCCCATTCCTCCTGACAGAGCTGGTGTAACTGAGTCAGGTTTGTTGGCCTCCTTGCTCGCACACGCTTTTTCAGTTCTGCCCACAAATGTTTGATGGGATTGAGGTCAGGGCTATGTGATGGCCACTTCAATACCTTGACTTTGTTGTCCTTGAACCATTTTGCCATAACTTTGGAAGTATGCTTTGGGTCATTGTCCATTTGGAAGATCCATTTGCGACCAAGCTTTAACTTCTTGACTGATGTCTCGAGATGTTGCTTCAATATACCCACATCATTTTCCTCCCTCATGATGCCATCTATTTTGTGAAGTGCACCAATCCCTCCTGCAGCAAACCACCCCCACAACATGATGCTGTCACCCCCATGTTTCACGGTTGGGATGGTGTTCTTCGGCTTGCAAGCATCCCCCTTTTACCTCCAAACATAACAATGGTCATTATGGCCAAACAGTTCTATTTTTGTTTCATCAGACCAGAGGACATTTCTCCAAAAAGTACGATCTTTGTCCCCATGTGCAGTTGCAAACCGTAGTCTGGCTTTTTTATGGCGGTTTTGTAGCAGTGGCTTCTTCCTTGCTGAGTGGCCTTTCAGGTTATGTCGATATCGGACTCGTTTTACTGTGGATATAGATACTTTTGTACCTGTTTCCCCAAGAATCTTCCCAAGGTCCTTTGCTGTTGTTCTGGGATTGATTTGCACTTTTCGTACCAAAGTACGTTCATCTCTAGAAGACAGAATGCGTCTCCTTCCTGAGCGGTATGCCGGCTGTGTGGTCCCATGGTGTTTATACTTGCATACTATTGTTTGTACAGATGAACGTGGTACCTTCAGGCGTTTGGAAATTGCTCCCAAGGATGAACCAGACTTGTGGAGGTCTACAAAACAAATTCTGAGGACTTGGCTGATTTATTTTGATTTTCCCATGTCAAGCAAAGAGGCACTGAGTTTGAACGTAGGCCTTGAAATACATCCACAGGTACACCTACAATTGGCTGAAATTATGTCAATTAGCCTATCAGAAGCTTCTAAAACCATAACATCATTTTTCTGGAAGTCAACTTAGTGTATGTAAACTTCTGACCCACTGGAATTGTGATAAAGTGAATTATAAGTGAAATAATCTGTCTGTAAACAATTGTTGGAAAACTTGTGTCATGCACAAAGTAGATGTCCTAACCAAAACTATAGTTTGTTAACAAGAAATTTGTGGAGTGGTTGAGAAACGAGTTTTAATGACTCCAACCTAAGTGTATGTAAACTTCCGACTTCAACTGTAATTATTCAGACCCTTTGCTATGAGACTCGAAATTGAGCTCAGGTGCATCCTGTTTCCATTGATCATCCTTGAGATGTTTCTACAACTTGATTGGAGTCCACCTGTGGTAAATTCAATTGATTGGACATGATTTGGAAAGGCACACACCTGTCTATATAAGGGCCCACAGTTGACAGTGCATATCAGAGCTAAAACCGAGCCATGAGGTCGCAGGAATTGTACTTAGAGCTCAGAGACAGGTTTGTGTCGAGGCAAAGATCTGGGGACCATCTGGGTACCAAAATATGTATGCAGCATTGAAGGTCCCCAAGAACACAGTGGCCTCCATCATTCTTAAATGGAAGAAGGTTGGAACCACCAAGACTCTTCCTAGAGCTGGCCGCCCAGCCAAACTGAGCAATCGGGGGAGAAGGGTGTTGGTCAGGGAGGTGACCAAGAACAAAATGGTCACTCTGACAGAGCTCCAATCTTGGTTTCAAGATTGAACTCTTTGGCCTGAATGCCAAGCGTCACGTCTGGAGGAAACCTGGCGCCATCCCTATGGTGAAGCATGGTGGTGGCAGCATTGTGCTGTGGGGATGTTTTTCAGCGGCAGGGACTGGGAAACTAGTCAGGATCGAGGGAAAGATGAACGGAGCAAAGTACAGAGAGATCATTGATGAAAATCTGCTCCAGAGCGCTCAGGAACTCAGATTGGGGTGAAGGTTCACCGTCCAACAAGACAATGACCCTAAGCATACAGCCAAGACAACGCAGGAATGGCTTCGGGACAAGTCTCTGAATGTAACATAACAAAATGTAGAAAAAGTTAAGGGGTCTGAATAGTTTCCAAATGCACTGTATATAGCAAGCATGATTTTGGAGGGTTAAAACGATTAAATATTAAGGCATTAAACTTCTCTTAAAGCCCACATTGTATCTAGATCCAAACTGGTTTTCTAGTAAGCTACTAAGAGAGGCCCATCCTATGTTGAAGAGTGGGCTCTTTATAGATTAAAACCTTACATTTCTGTTGGATTGACAATGGATCCCTGTTTAAAGTATCCTCCTTTTAAATGAAGCCATACAGAGTTGTTGACAGCGTTCCACAGGGATGCTGGCCCTTGTTGACCCCAATGCTTCCCACAGTTGTGTCAAGTTGGCATAGAGTGACCAGGTTAAAGCTATGATCCCTTATTGATGTCACCTGCTAAATCCACTTCAATCAGTGTAGATGAAGGGAGGAGACCGGTTAAAGGAGTATTTCTAAGCCTTGAGAGAATTGAGACATGGATTGTTTATGTGTGCCATTCAGAGGGTGAATGGGCAAGACAAAGATTTAAGTGCCTTTGAATGGGGTGTGGTAGTAGGTGCCAGGTGCACCAGTTTGAGTGTGTCAAGAACTGCAACCCAACTGTTTTTTTTAATAGTCAACAGTTTCCTGTATTTATCAAGAATGGTCCACCACCCAAAGGACATCCAGCCAACATGACACAACTGTGGGAAAACATTGGAGTCAACATGGGCCAGCATCCCTGTGGAACGCTTTTGACACCTTGTAGAGTCCATACCTTGACAAATTAAAGGCTGTTTTGAGGGCAAAAGGGGGGTGCAACTCAATATTAGGAACGTGTTCCTAATGTTTTGTCCACTCAGTGTATGTAGTGTGTATGTTGGCTGCTCACTCCCCAAGACTGTTTTGTGGTTTGGCCCCCGCTTGGGTGTCAGTTTTTACACTTGGAGTGTTGTTTCTGTTCTTCTGGGTCTCGTCTCTAAGTGTGTGTAAATCTCACAACTCCTGCTGGGACCGAGTCAACCGTAAGACTAGCATTATGGCAACAGACCTCTCTAACTTAACCATGGAACATTTGTGTTGTGTGAATTTATGGGGTGGGTGGGGGGGATGGGGGGGGGGGGGCGCTGTACATGGTTTAAGAATAGATATGGCCCAAACAACTGTGATGTTAGTAATATATCCTTTCTTAAGCCAGCCGCCAAAACCTCAGCAAAATGCTTTATCCTTATTCTAGAAAAGTATTGGATGGTAACTGTAGAAACGCTGACAGAATGGACAGATGACTCCATGACAGTTTGGACACTGTTTAATATTGATTTATTATAATTCATATGAAAAAGGACACTGTGTTTCACAGGGAGCAGGTTCACGTTCAACCTCAGGATATACACACACACACACACACACACACACACACACACACACACACACAGTTGATCATACAGACATTGTGCTTGAAATACACAAAACACACAGTCAGGTTAGTTCACTTTGGGACACCTATGCATTTCTGCAGTTTCATCAACTGGAACTTGGGGTGAGTTGTGTTCAGTCCTAATACAGAGACAGTTCTATAACAGGGCACAAAGTAGAAGTGAGTCCAAAATCCAAAAGCCACCTTTAAGACCAGCTACCCAACATAGTGAAAAGTGTTCCCACTGGACACAAACTGATGGAATCAACGTTGTTTCAACACAATTTGTCAATGTATTATGACGTGGAAAATATATAGGATTTTTTTGTTGTCATCAACTTGTTTCGAGGGTAAAATTTCAACCACAGAATTATGTCATCATGTTAACATAGACAAACCTTGTTTGTTGAATTTGTACCGTTAAACACCATCAAATCTTCAACGTTATATCTACTCAGAATAAAAAAAACAATCGGCTGGGCAGCACCTCTTACTGGAGAACTAATCTATCTACAGCTACCCTTTAGTCTCCCATCCAGGGTTTAACCAAGCCCAGCTTAGCTATGATGTCACTGACTCTTACCTATGTACTATTATGAGAATGATTGTTGAGGGAAACTAGATCAATTCAATGCTGCTATCGAAGTCATTCCAAAGTGTAGGTTTAACGGAGCAAATGAAATGTGACCATACTCATTTATCCTCAATGATGCTATTTAGGCAAAGTCATCAACAGCCATTGTTTCAATTCAAACCAGAATTCAGCAAAAAAAAGACAGCAGAAAAGGAATAGGTTTAGAACAAAGGCCTAATGGGTCTGAGACCAGACCCAGGACCCGAGCGAGTCTGGGTCCAAAATTCTAACTTTTCCCTCTGGTCCGGGTCAGGTCCTGTTTGATTGTCATCGGGTCTATATAACTACAGCTGAAAGACCTGAGTGGACCTGAATGGACCCAACCTCGGCTCTGCATAGCTATTTATTTTACGCTAATAAGGCCTATCCAACATATAATGATCTATTTGTTAACCAAATGAGCAACTTGGCTAGCAAACATACATTTTTTGTAACTCGGCTCCAATCGAGTCTGGTCTAGACCCGGACCGGTTGTTGTCGTGTCCATTCGTGTTCGGGTCTGATTGTTTTCGGGTCCGTTCGGGATCCAGGTCCAACTTTTTGGAGCTGATAAAGACCTCTAGTTTCAAGCTCTAGTTGATAAAAATGAAATTATATTTAGTGATATTGAATTGTGTTTAGTTGTCAACGCAACCATAAGTTGGATTCCCGTCTCCATTTCAACCAAAAATCTAAGTTAAAGAATAGGACTAAATCAAATCAAACTTTATTTAAAGTGCATTTAAAGTTTGATTTGATTTAGTACTATTCTTTAACTTAGATTTTTGGTTGAGATGGAGACAAACTTAATTTGTAGACAAACTGTAATTAAAGCCAGACTTAAATTAGTAACATAGATGGAACTATCCAAGCAGAAGACAAATCTCCTTCAAATGTTGATATTTGGTTGGCTGACTTACCCAGTCTCTTTGCTCCGGCCAAACGCCACGCCACAAATGTTTATATCTTTTCCGCAATTAAGTATGTAGCGATTGATAGAGCAGTGGAATAATTCAATGTGAGTCATCAGACAAGATATTTGGTTGTGTTGTCATCCAAATACAATTCAATATCACTTTTGAAATAACATAAATAACATATTTATTTGTCGACAAGTTAACAAATTATATGTTGTATTCATGTCGCCAACTCAACCAAAAATAAAAGTTAAAGAATGGAACTATCCAAACAGTAGATACATTTCCTTTAAAATGTTGATATTTGGGTGCATTGTCAACCAAACAATTCAATATTACTTTTGTAATAGCCTTAATTAACTTAAGGATATTTACTCTATCTTACAAACAAATGTAAAGTTCAACCTTAAAATGAGTAACACATCCACAGCCACATGTTTAGGTTACTGTAACTATACATGATGTAATTAGATAAAGTATGCATGTTTAAGATAGCATGCATCGGTCATCATAGGTCTGTGGAGATCTTCACAATCGCTTTAATAATCTGTGCAGAATCTCGAGAGGCATTGATCACTTGCTCCACGTACTTTGAATGTCATCTCAACTGCCATCCAGGTCATTTGGTTCGGCTAATAGATTAAACACAGTGATGTCACAATAATCTGTTGTATAAATAAACAAAATATCTGACATTGTGTTCCCATTTGAACTTTGCTGTGCTTTTAAATGGTTGGCACAGTGATAGACATTTGGGGGACAACTAAACCTAAAATCAGACATTGTCTTTCATTAGAACTTGGTTGTAGATGGTTGAAAGCATAGTGATAACACGTTGGTATAACACCTTGGCTGTCTTTTTGAGTGAATAGCGGCCTAACGGGTCATCTCGATCAAATAATCCACATAGAATTATTAATTTTTTTACCTTTTATTTAACTAGGCAAGTCAGTTAAGAACAAATTCTTATTTTCAATGACAGCCTAGGAACAGTGGGTTAACTGGGGCAGAACAACAGATTTGTACCTTGTCAGCTCTGGGATTTGAACTTGCAACCTTTCGGTTCCTAGTCCAACACTCTAACCACTAGGCTACCCTGCCGCCCTGAAATGACGTGCCCAGTGGGTCTTGTCCATTTTTTTGCTGTTCTTTTTCTACCCCCCTGAAGTGAAAAGAACTGTTGGAAATGCCCTGAAACCTTCCAGCACAACTCCAGTCTACCTTCAGTAAACGCACACACCAGCACACACACCTCTTTCACAGGAGGGATACTCAGTGAGGTGGAACAGTTGGCAGACAGCTTTTACTGCGTTATTATTTCTGCAATCTTCAGAAGGTTGCCGATCACAGCTACACACACACATACATACGCACACACCTCCTTTCAGGCACATTTATTTCCAAGTCCTTGCGTGAGTGTTTGTGTATTTTAATTTTGTGGGTTCTCTTGTGTATATGCAAGTGTGTGTGCGTTTCCGCTCAAGGCAGTGGGTAGGTGTGTGTGTGTGGGGGGGGGGGGGGGGGGGGGTGTAAGGCTGGAGCGTCACAGTCTGTGTCCTGTGTTCACTTCATTAGACATCAACAGGCCTACAGGGAGAGAGGGACTGTTTTTCACATCACACCGCCTGCATTTCCCATTACATACTAAACACTCATATACACACGTCCTCACACACATACACACATACTATACACTCATATACACACATACTATACACTCATATACACACATACTACACACTCATATACACACATACTACACACATACTATACACTCATATACACACGTCCTCACACACATACACACATACTATACACTCATATACACACATACTATACACTCATATACACACATAGTACATCCGTTAACATACACCCACTCACCACCACATACGCTGACAGTAATACACACACAGCACATTCTGTACATATAGTCACATACACACATAGCCACACTGGACACAGCACCCTCACTCGTACTGTACATACACACATTCACTCATTTACAAACACATACAACAAACGCTACACTGACAAACTTCAAGACGTTAAACCCACACACTCTGCTGCGAGTCATTGGCCCTGGTGGGCAGCATCACCCCTCTGTGTGTTGCTGAATGAGGACAACCAGACAGACAGACCCCTGCCTCAATCTTGGGGTGAGGTCAGCTCACTCACAATCATTACCCTGAGGCAAATCTGCCAAACCTTTACATATCACACACATGTAGGACAGACACATGCAACACACTGTGGCTGATCAGGCACAGATCCCAGCTTCGGTTTTACGAGTCCTCTGTGTGAGCCTGAGTCCATATCATTCTCTCTCCAAGCTGGCGAGCTCCCAATGTCCCCATAAGGTTTCTAATGCAGTCCCCATAAGGTTTCTCACACAGTCCCCATAAGGTATCTCAAACAGTCCCCATAAGGCCCTCACAAGGTCTGTTACACACAGTCCCCAAAATGGCTTAAACTGTTACTGGAGGGTACTTCTGCTCGCTGGTGACACTGGCCACACTGGTGGGTGGGGGGTAGGGGGACTGCAGCTGTCTGTAGCCCCCCTGGGTGGGGTCCAGGTAGACCCCCTGGGGTGGAGACATGTGGTGGGTGGCATAGCCGATGTACTGGGGGTGCATGAACTGTCCCTGGTGGGGCATGATCTGGGTGGCCTGCTGGCAGTTGAGCACGGAGAAGTTGGTCGGCATGTTGACGAAGACACTGGCGTCTGGAGGGAGACAGCAGGAGGCCTGGGCACGCATCATGGGCTGGGGGGCCGGGCGAGGCACCTGGGCAGGAGGGGCAGAGGAACTGGACGAGGTGGCCGTGCTTGATTGGCGGGAAGAGGAACCGCGAGACGTTCCCACGCTAGCCATCATGGGAATAGTCTCCAGGAGACGGCCGCCACCAGACCCGCCTCCTCCCCCGCCCCCTGATGACAGTTCCTGTTTGGGGCGGAGACAGTTGCAACAGCAAACGGCAACCACGGAACCCACCAGGACGAAAGCCACGAACACAGAGCCCACGATCAGGAAGGGAACGTAGATGGGTACTGTGGAGAGAGGAAGGAAGAAGGGTGAGGGAGTGGGAGGGAGGTTTTCAATGGTTTGAGGATAACCATTTTTTAACAAACAAGGGAAAAAATATGTTTTTTCTTCCATTATCAAATATACACTATATATACAAAAGTATGTGGACAAATTAGAGGATTTGGCTATTTCAACCACACCTGTGGTTGACAGGTGTATAAAATCGAGCACACAGCCATGCAATCTCCATAGACAAACATTGGCAGTAGAATGGCCTTACTGAAGAGCCCAGTGACTTTCAATGTGGCACTGTCATAGGATGCCACCTTTCCAACAAGTCAGTTCGTCAAATTTCTGCCCTGCTAGAGCTGCCCCGGACTACATAGGGAAGAACAGCCGAGAGCTGCCCAGTGACACAAGCCTACCAGACGTGCTAAATTACTTCTATGCTCACTTCGAGGCAAGTAACACTGAAACATGCATGAGAGCATCAGCTGTTCCGGGCGACTGTGTCACATTAACAAGGCCGCAGGGCCAGACGGATTACCAGGACGTGTACTCTGAGCATGCGCTGACCAACTAGCAAGTCTCTTCACTGACATTTTCAACCTCTCCCTGTCTGAGTCTCTAATACCAACATGTTTCAACCATAGTCCTGGTGCTCAAGCACACTAAGGTAACATGCCTAAATGACTACCGACCCGTAGCACTCACATCTGTAGCCATGAAGTGCTTTGAATGGCTCACATCAACACCATTAACCCAGAAACCCTAGACCCACTCCAATTTGCATACCACCCAAACAGATCCACAGAAGATGCAATCTCTATTGCACTCCACACTGCCCTCTTTTCACACCTGGACAAAAGGAACACCTGACTAGAACCAAACAATTTGATCATATTAATCCAGTGCTAGCCTCCCTACACTGGCTTCCTGTTAAGGCAAGGGATGATTTCAAGGTTTTACTGCTAACCTACAAAGCATTACATGGGCTTGCTCCTACCTATCTTTCCGATTTGGTCCTGCCGTACATACCTACACATACGCTACGGTCACAAGACACAGGCCTCCTAATTGTTCCTAGAATGTCTAAGCAAACAGCTGGAGGCAGGGCTTTCTCCTATAGAGCTCAATTTTTATGGAAAGATCTTCCTACCCATGTGAGAGGCGCAGACTCTGTGTCAACCTTTAAGTCTTTACTGAAGACTCATCTCTTCAGTAGGTCATATGATTGAGTGTAGTCTGGCCAGGAGTGTAAAGGTGAACGGAAAGGCTCTGGAGCAACGGACCGCCCATGCTGTCTCTGCCTGGCCGGTTCCCTTCTCTCCACTGGGATTCTCTGCCTCTAACCCTATTACAGGGGATGAGTCACTGGCTTACTGGTGCTTTTCCATGCCGTCCCTAGGAGTGGTGCGTCACTTGAGTGGGTTGAGTCACTGGCGTGATCTTCCTGTCTAGGTTGGTGCCCCCCCTTGGGTTGCGCCGTGGCGGAGATCTTTGTGGGCTATACTTGGCCTTGTCTCAGGATGGTAAGTTGGTGGTTGAAGATATCCCTCTAGTGGTGTGGGGGCTGTTCTTTGGCAAAGTGGGTGGAGTTATATCCTTCCTGTTTGGCCCTGTCCGGGGGTATCATCGCATGGGGCTTCAGTGTCTCCTGATCCCTCCTGTCTCAGCCTCCAGTATTTATGCTGCAGTAGTTTATGTGTCGGGGGGCTAGGGTCAGTTTGTTATATCTGGAGTACTTCTCCTGTCTTATCCGGTGTCCTGTGTGAATTTAAGTATGCTCTCTCTAATTCTCTCTTTCTCTCTTTCTTTCTCTCTCCCGGAGGACCTGAGCCCTAGCACCATGCCTCAGGACTGCCTGGCATGATAACTCCTTGCTGTCCCCAGTCCACCTGGCCGTACTGCTGTTCCAGTTTCAACTGTTCTGCCTGTGGCTATGGAACCCTGGCCTGTGCTGTGTTATACTGTCTAGAGACAGCAGGAGCGGTAGAGATACTCTTAATGATCGGCTATGAAAAGCCAACTGACATTTACTCCTGAGGTGCTGACTTGCTACACCCTCGACAACTACTGTGATTATTATTATTTGACCATGCTGGTCATTTATGAACATTTGAACATCTCCACCCGGCACAGCCAGAAGAGGACTGGCCACCCCTCATAGCCTGGTTCCTCTCTAGGTTTCTTCCAAGGTTTTGGCCTTTCTAGGGAGTTTTTCCTAGCCATCGTGCTTCTACACCTGCATTGCTTGCTGTTTGGAGTTTTAGCCTGGGTTTCTGTACAGCACTTTGAGATATCAGCTGATGTAAGAAGGGCTATATAAATAAATTTGATTTTGATTTGACCTACTGTATGTGAGAATGCTATTAATTGACTACAGCTCAGCGCTCCACACCATGGTGCTCTCAAAGCTCATCACTAAGCTAAGAACCCTGGGACTAAAAACCTCCCCATGCAACTGGATCCTGGACTTTCTGACGGGCCGCCCCCAGGTGGTAAGGGTAAGTAACAACACATCTGCCACGCTGATCCTCAACACGGGGGCGCCTCATGGATGCGTGCTCAGTCTCCTCCTGTACTCCCTGTTCACTTATGACTGCACTGCCAGGCACGACTCCAACACCATCATTAAGTTTGCTGATGACACAACAGTGGCAGGTATGATCACCGACAATGACAAGATAGCCTATAGGGAGGAGGTCAGAGACCTGACCGTGTGGTGCAAGGACACAGTCGTGAAGAGGGCCTGACAAAACCTATTCCCCCTCAGGAGACTGAAAAGATTTGGCATGGGTCCCGAGATCCTCAAAAGGTTTTACAGCTGCAACATCGAGAGCATCCTGACAGGTTACATCACTGCCTGGTATTGCAACTGCTCGGACTCAGACCACAAGGCACTACAGAGGCCAAGCTTCCTGCCATCCAGGACCTCTCTGCCAGGCGGTGTCAGAGGAAGGCCCTAAAAATTGTCAAAGATTCCAACCACCCTAGTCATAGACTGTTCTCGCTGCTACCGCACGGCAAGCGGTACCAGAGCGCCAAGTCTAGGTCCAAGAGGCTTCTAAACAGCTTCTACCCCCAAGCCATAAGATTCCTGAAAATCTAATCAAACCCAGACTATTTGCATTGCCCCCCCCCACCCCCCCTTTTACGCTGCTGCTACTCTCTGTTATTATCTATGCATACTCACTTTAATAACTCTACTTACATGTATATATTACCTAAATTACCTTGACACACCGGTGCCCCTGCACATTGATTCTGTACCAGTACCCCCTGTATATAGCCTCCACATTGATTCTGTACCAGTACCCCCTGTATATAGCCTCCACATTGATTCTGTACCAGTACCCCCTGTATATAGCCTCCACATTGATTCTGTACCAGTACCCCCTGAATATAGCCTCCACATTGATTCTGTACCAGTACCCCCTGTATATAGCCTCCACATTGATTCTGTACCAGTACCCCCTGTATATAGCCTCCACATTGATTCTGTACCAGTACCCCCTGTATATAGCCTCCACATTGATTCTGTACCAGTACCCCCTGTATATAGCCTCCACATTGATTCTGTACCAGTACCCCCTGTATATAGCCTCCACATTGATTCTGTACCAGTACCCCCTGTATATAGCCTCCACATTGATTCTGTACCAGTACCCCCTGTATATAGCCTCCACATTGATTCTGTACCAGTACCCCCTGTATATAGCCTCCACATTGATTCTGTACCAGTACCCCCTGTATATAGCCTCCACATTGATTCTGTACCAGTACCCCCTGTATATAGCCTCCACATTGATTCTGTACCAGTACCCCCTGTATATAGCCTCCACATTGATTCTGTACCAGTACCCCCTGTATATAGCCTCCACATTGATTCTGTACCAGTACCCCCTGTATATAGCCTTCACATTGATTCTGTACCAGTACCCCCTGTATATAGCCTCCACATTGATTCTGTACCAGTACCCCCTGTATATAGCCTCCACATTGATTCTGTACCAGTACCCCCTGTATATAGCCTCCACATTGATTCTGTACCAGTACCCCCTGTATATAGCCTCCACATTGATTCTGTACCAGTACCCCCTGTATATAGCCTCCACATTGATTCTGTACCAGTACCCCCTGTATATAGCCTCCACATTGATTCTGTACCAGTACCCCCTGTATATAGCCTCCACATTGATTCTGTACCAGTACCCCCTGTATATAGCCTCCACATTGATTCTGTACCAGTACCCCCTGTATATAGCCTCCACATTGATTCTGTACCAGTACCCCCTGTATATAGCCTCCACATTGATTCTGTACCAGTACCCCCTGTATATAGCCTCCACATTGATTCTGTACCAGTACCCCCTGTATATAGCCTCCACATTGATTCTGTACCAGTACCCCCTGTATATAGCCTCCACATTGATTCTGTACCAGTACCCCCTGTATATAGCCTCCACATTGATTCTGTACCAGTACCCCCTGTATATAGCCTCCACATTGACTCTGTACCAGTACCCCCTGTATATAGCCTCCACATTGATTCTGTACCAGTACCCCCTGAATATAGCCTCCACATTGATTCTGTACCAGTACCCCCTGTATATAGCCTCCACATTGATTCTGTACCAGTACCCCCTGTATATAGCCTCCACATTGATTCTGTACCAGTACCCCCTGTATATAGCCTCGTTATTTTTATTTGTTACTTTTATTTATTGTTTTTTTTTAGGTATTTTTCTTAAAACTGCATTGTTGGTTAAGGGCTTGTAAGTAAGCATTTTGCTGTAAGGTCTCGTCTCCTGACAAATCTGGATTTCCCAGGAGAACGCTATCTGCCCCAATGCATAGTGCCAACTGTAAAGTTTGGTGGAGGAGTAATAATGCTCTGGGGCTGTTTTTCATGGTTCGGGCTAGGCCCCTTAGTTCCAGTGAAGGGAAATCTTAACTCTACAGCCTACGTGACATTCTAGACGATTCTGTGCGGCCAACTTTGTTCCAACAGTTTAGGGAAGGCACTTTCCTGTTTCAGCATGACAATGCCCCTGTGCGCAAAGTTAGGTCCATACAGAAATGGTTTGTCAAGATTGGTGTGGAAGAACTTAACTTACCTGCACAGAGCCCTGACCTCAACTCCATCGAACACCTTTGGAATTAATTGGAACGCCGACTGCGAGCCAGGCCCAGTCTCCCAACATCAGTGCCTGACCTCATTCATGCTCTTGTGGCTTAATGGAAGCAAGTCCCAGCATCAATGTTCCAACATCTAGTGGAAGGCTTCGCAGAAAAGTAGAGGCTGTTATAGCAGCAAAGGGGGGACCAACTCCATGTTAATGCCCATGATTTTGGAATGAGATGTTCGACGAGCAGGTGTCCACATACTTTCGGTCATGTAGTGTACATTAACACAGGGCTGTTCTTTCTATAACAAGCAGAGCAGAGCGAGGATAGAACTTCCTCAGACCATAACCACTTACGCCCTCAGAGAAAACAAACTGAACAAACTACAACAGCAACATGATGAAGTGGTTTATTCTACCATCAAGACTTTTGACATGATTTTGGAAAAAGACCCTCTTTCCTTGAATTAGTAAAGTTGAGAGACCAAGAGTGAACTGCAGTGAGAAAAACAGTTTGTCAAAAAGTTCAAGCAAGAGCTGTTACACTCACGTGTTTTTACCTCACCCATAAACCCAAATGAGAGCGAAAGAGAAATGGAGTGAGACGGTGAGACAAAAGAGAAAAGAGAGAGAGACGAAATTAGAGGAAGAAAGGCCGAGACAGAGGTGGACTAGTGGCGTGTCTCCAGGGGGCCCCAGTCCCTCATTAGAAGTTATTAACTTTGTTTTGATCTGTTCTTATCCTGTGCGCCCAGCTGTGGCCCCCCCAACCCCCAACCCCCCTCCACCGACCCTGAACCTATCTGTCTGAGTGAGTTTATGCGTGCGTTTGATCTGTGTTTGTCTGTGAGAGGGGGGATTCTGTCTCATACCAAAGTTATGTAGCCAGAACTTATGTGGGTCTTCCTGACCTCTTCTCCTATATAAATCCACATCGCGCTATGGCATTTAAGCCAGAATAGTCCCTTATACTGTATAGAGGCAGCGTTAAGACATATTGAGAGTGGCATTAATGATGGCTGGTTTGGAGTAATGCAACAGATCACATTGAAGGCCTAATTCCATACATCTTTTCAACATGATATAGGCCAACCTTGCAGTGGCGCTCTAATGCATACTACATCTCTCTTACTGTAACCTTTGAACCATAGTAACAGCTGTGACTCTGGAGATAAAACAGGCTACTGTGTGTTCAATCCGATCATCTGCATGATTCTCGCATGATTAGCATGTAATTCACCCCTTTAAGTACACAGCTGTTTTTCTGCCATCTGTCTAGTGTAAACCAGTTCCAGGAAGTACAGTACCCAGCTAGCACATAACGTTCTGAGAACCATGTGTTTCTGAGAGATTGGTGAGAGTGTAGTTGTCCTAAGGTTATTTAGCATACAACCTTCCCACAACGTTCTGGTAATGGTGCAGGATAGTTGCTTGGCTTTGGAACATTCTCAGCACATTTAAGGAACTTGTTATATATTATATTTTCTTGCTATTTCATTACTTTAACAGACCGTTTCCTAAAAGTTCAAACATGGTTACGTTTCATTTCAATCTTGGTAATGTTCTAGGAACGTTCTCCAACTGGTTTGATATTTTTCAATAGTTCAGAGAGTGGTAAGAAAAATATTTATTCTGTGGGAATTACGTTTCCTACAGGTTTTGCTCACGGTTCTATTTCAAGTTATGTTCTCAAATTGTTCCGAGAATATTAAGAAAACTATCCATAAATAACACAACAAAACGTTCATTTTTTGTTATTTAAAAACATACATTCCATTATCAGCATCAACAAAACTCTCTCTATCCTCTATCTTGTTAAGTGTTTCAAATCTGATCTTAATGAGTGCCTGTTTCCTTTGAAATGGGGACTGTTTGAATAGACTAAAATTAACAGCTTTGTATGTGTAAAAAAAACATGGAATGCTAGATCCATCCTTGTGGCACAATTGACTAATTCCATGGATGTAGAACAGAAGATTATAGGTTTGAATCTCACTGATGCCGTCTCACAATAAAAAATACATGTATTTGCATGATTAATGCCTAAGAGAGGGGTGTCAAACTCATTCCACGGAGGGCTTAGTGTCTGCTGGTTTTAGTTTTTTCCTTTCAATTAAGACCTAGACAACCAGGTGAGGAATGTTCCTTACTAATTAGTGACATTAATTCATCAATCAAATAGAAGGGAGGAGAGAAAACTCGAAGACAATTGGCCCTCCGTGGAATGAGTTTGACACGTGAAAGTTTTAAGGAAGTTATTCAAAAACTTCAAAATAACTTATAGGCCTCAGAACCTTAATAAAACCTCCCAGGAATACTTCCAAGGAACCGGAGGAAAACATTCTCAGAACCTCCCTCCAACCTAAAAAAAAAGTTCACTTCTGTTCTCAGAACGTTTAAAAAATGTATTACGTATGCCTTTGTTCCCACAACCAATGTGAAACCAAAAGCCTACGTTCCCACAACTTCCAAGGAACAAAATGTTTTATGCTGGATGAATCATGTTAAGATGACTTGGTAATGAAGCAGCAGGCTAACTCTCTTACAGAGTGAAGGTAGAGGATGGCAGTGTAGCCTACTACAGCATACAGAAAGTGGTTCATAGTAAACGTAAGTGTTCTTTGGGTGTTTCGTTAACTTTTGACCCAACAGTGAGCGCTCATGGGGAATGTTGGCAGCAATGGTTCGAGTGGCAGGACCAGGGCAGAGTTGAGGTGCTTCCTTGCACACACGTACACAGGCACACAGGCACACAGGCACACACGCACACAGGCACACACCCGTTTGGAGCACAATGGGGAACTTGTTACATGACAACTGATTTCATGAGATTTATTGTTCCTCTGGTTAAGTTACTCATTTTCCAGTTTGAATACTCCAAAGTGTTATGGAGTGTAACTGTAACCCTGAGAGAGGCAGTGACTCGTTCTGTCATTTTCCTTTTTCATTCTCTTTCTCTCCTTAACACACACTCGTTCTCTCCCTCTGAGCAACAGCAAAAGTCACCAGCTTTTCAAAGGACCATTTCAAGATGTCTAAAGTTTGAAGCTATAGGCACTCATTAGATAAAACTAATTCTGGGACAACAGTCAACCTGACTAGACTCAGTCTAGATACAGTACAAAAGAGGTAGAAGCTGAGGCACTATGACATCAATTTTATGAGCCCGTGACCTATTTCCTCTTATAAACTGGGTGGTTCGAGCCCTGAATGCTGATTGGCTGAAAACCATTGTATATCAGACCGTATACCATAGGTATGACAAAACATGTATTTTTACTCCTCTAATTATGTTGGTAACAAGTTTATAATAGCAATAAGGCACCCTGCGGTTTTGTGGTATATGGCCAATACTGTATACCACGGTTAAGGGCTGTATCCAGGCACTCCGCGTTCCGTCATGCATAAAAACAGCCTTTAGCCGTGGTATATTGGCCATATACCACACCCCCTCTGGCCTTGTTGCTTAATGGAACAGCTGTTAGCTTCAATACCTCACAGCCAAACCATACCATGATCAGGTTTAGAGGAGCTTTTCTTTAAGACAGTTATGTAGCTACTATGGATATGAGTTAGTGCGTAAGGCTCCAGAAAGTCATCTAATGTCCTCCTAACAGCGTCACATGATATGTGAATACAGCCTATAGTCTGACAGAGACACAAGTGAAATGGCTGAGGGGAGAAGTGTAGTAATGACAGTGCTGTGACATTATCTGTTGGAGAGTGTCTATAGTTTCCATTCAGCCCACTAGTCTATTCCACACCTGTTGCTGGACTGGGGCTGGGACAGCCCTACTCTGTCTGCAGTAATATCAGCCCCCATCTCTCTGTTCTTGTTTGGGCATATTATGTGTAACTGACTGCTCGTCCTCTCCCCATTCAAATCCCCGGGGTCCTCTCCTTTCCTGAATCCCACACATGTTCCTTCATGTTGAATGTTAGGCTCTGTTTATTGTTCTTAATGCATATACAGTATCCTTGGGGTTATTCATTGACATGGCTGTGTGTATCTTTGCTTTGTGATTCATTGGTTGCCCTGTACATAAAAAAATGAATTCAATGTACAAGCGGTGCCTTGCATGACAAAATACTTCATTTTTTTTGCCAGTTTAAGTTATTTTGGCTGTTGTTCACTATATGAAAATGTATTTGGCTCTTTCTGGAGTGATAAGTGATGACTCTTTCAACAAATGCCAAGAGAGAAACATACTGTATTCTACTCTACAAGAAAGGCATGCTCTGTTGATGTGTATGTTTAATATCTGTACTACGTGTAGCCAACTATTTTTTTTTCTTTGAAAAATGACCACTGCAAGATTTTTGACTCATAGTAAATGTGCCTCTCATTTTGTAATGTGCAAGCACTTAATATGTGTGCACTGTAGTGTCTCTTTTCTTCCTATATGATGCAGCTTTCTGTGCTACAACTGTAGTGAGAATGTGATGGAAATATGTTGGAAACATGTCAAAGACATCAATAACTAATACCTGTTTGGACCTTGAAGATTTTCAGTAAATCTGCTTTCAATAAAAATAATGAAGAATTATGACATCTGTTCTTCCAATCACACCCAATTGTTAGGCTAGTACTAACTCACTGCTAAGACTTAGATGAGGTTACAATGTGACATTATTAGGCGCTTCCGTTCCATGCGCAATTGGTCATGGACACCCTATCCACGCAACGTAAAAAATAGAAGGCCTGGATAAAGTAAAAATGTGCGTTGAAATCATGTGAATGTAACTAGACGGTAAACGTCAGGAAGGAACATACAGGGGATTCATTCCTAATGTGTTTGGGATGGGAATTAACCGTTCACATAGGCCTATACCTCAGCGGAATCGACACGCAAGCGCGGGGAAATGATTCATAACGCGATTTGTTTTTATGAACAGAGCTGTCAGCGCCGTCGCGAGCCAATGGCCTAAAGATCCGGTCAAGTCCAAACTTGATCCTCGTGGGGACAGTGCGCTGCTCGATCTCTGCAGTCCCCGCGGCGCGCGTGTGTTGCAGCTAGAACAAACACAGCTATTTATAACGCCACGCAGCACAATTTTCCATTTGTGAGTGCGTGGGTTTATGGTGTCAACTGGCTTCTCTGCAGCTGTTGCTGCCAACTGAACCGGTACGCTATCTCTAAGCGATTTTTAAGCTCCCAGATAGATAGTGGTTGAAAAGACTAGAACATACCTACATGTTTGAAAGAAACTCATAACTCCAACTTTCAATTAAGTATCATTTGTTCTAGGCCTGGGCCATTGTGGCCTAAACCTTTATTAAAATTTGTCAATTAGGCCCTCTCTTTCCGTCTCACTCATCTCCTTGAAAATGCAATATTGCTGGCGTAGCCTATAATTAAGTTAAACAATTTAAACTGAGCCAGTTTAAAATCTAATTTAGAAATGACATTATAATTTTTAGCAGACAAGGAGAGCTTTGCAGCCTTGAGGCAGAGCGTTTGGCACAGCTGCTGTGGCCCCTAAAGCTGGCCGTGCTGGGCCAGACAGAGTTCTCACCTGCGCCCGTCTCCTTGTTCTCTTTGCTGTCGGTGCCCGGTTGCTGGGCTTGCTTGTCGTTGTCACAAGTCCCCTGGTCCAGCCGTGCTTCATTCCTGGAGCAGCAGTACCGCAGCTCGCATTTCCCGCAGCAGATGATGGCATCCTCACCATCGAACTTCTCCGGGCACTGGAAGCCCTCTCTCCATGTGCCCTGGGTGTCATGCCAACCGTGACAGTACTCCCCACTCGCCTTCACGTCAATAATAGCCAGGAGCAGAGTCACAACCACGGTGACAGACATTGGGAGACCTCCGCCACCCCACATCCCGACCATGGTGCCCGTGTGCACACTGGGCGCGCTATGAGACAGAGGCTTTCTTTCTCTTACTCTCAGGCTTTAACCCGGTTAACAAAGTGATACGGTGAATGAATGAAACGAAAGAGCGAGGCGACAAAATGGAAACAAAACAAACGACTTTGAAACTATCATTTGAGAGTGGAATTCCGTGGGTAATCCTACAGCCTAATTCAATAGATCCACAAATTTGTCACCAAAGCGCTCCTTTTAAAAGTGTCCACTGTTTGAAGTTGATCACAAGATTCCAAGTAGCGTTAGTAACGCTTGTTGAGAAAATAAAACATGATCAAATATCCAGAACATAAATAGCCTACATTTGGCACCAATTTTACAAATAGCCTATTATTTCATAGCGCGTCTTTCACTCTAAATTTCACGGCTGTGAGCTCTCGGAGCCCCGGGTAAATCCAACATCAATCCAGGCTGAGCGGAATCCCTCTGGCATGGAAGCGAGGCTGTCCATGGTCTCCTGAAAATACGCTTCTCGGATGACTTTCCCCCAGAGATGCAGCGAAACCAACACTGGCCTTACACGTAATCCATACGTGCCATGCGAGTATTCTCACGGATTCTCCCCCTGTCCCTCTGTCCAGTCCACCAGACCAGCAATTTGTTTTTATCCTCTTCTAATGTGTCATCAGGTTAACTTCTCAAAACTGTTCTACAGTAGACTCAAATTTTGGAAACTAGACCATGAGACTAAAATCGAATAGAGCATGGCAGTCACAGTCTCTGGTGCTCATTAAGGATAGGCTACGCCATAAAGAGACGTGCAAGAGATGTAAACTTTTCACGCATTCATACAGTATTGCCTCCCAGGCTCTCACTCCTAGTCCATCTATGGCGAGAGTGCCTCGAATGAGAGGTGGGCTACTAGTTCAGCCATGCGCTTGCGCATTGGTTACTGACATTTTTCTAGACTTTTCAGCGCTCAGCTCAGCCAGTTGTCAGTGTGAAGAAATGTCACTGCATACGGTTCCGAGGAGCCCCACCGCTTTCCGAGGGTAGCCCCGGTGCGGCATTGGGTGTGGGTGCCCCCTTGGGACCCCTGCGCGCACAATGTAAGAGCGCACGCACTGTCTGCTGGCCGGCCGGCACTCATACATTATCACATTAAATTGACTTATGTGCATACAAACTTTGGCCAGGACGCACGCACGCGCGCGCGCGCGCATTCTCTCACACGGATGTGAATTGACCCTCTCGAGTGAATATCCTATAGCTAGGAATTAGAATACTAATATGAATTTAATAGGATCTCTAAGGTGAATACTAACTGATATATTAGGTTTACTACCTACTTTTTTATGTGAGGCTACATTACATCTTTGTCCTGATTATGTTGTTCGATGTTCAAGGTGAGTACTGTCTGTTCTGTCATATGGGAGCTGAAAATAATTTGTAAGATGACATTGCCACCTGGTGGTCATACGTATTAGCACAAATCCATAGAACCACTTGTGTTTTTCCCATCACTGATTATGCAAATAAATATATTGTTGTAAATTTATATTTTGAACGTGATGAAGAGTGGACCTATGTTTCAGGTCATTTTTTATAGTGTTTAGCTCTATCTCAAGCTCTCTTGCTACATCTACATCTCTTTAAAACAACTCTGTGTGCCTTGCTTGTAGCTGTTAAAGACTACATTTCCCATTATGCCAAAGAGCTCCTCAAAGATGTTTTATAACTTAACCAAGATAGACAACAGCCAGTCGTTTACAATGGGGAACAAATTAGTCATAGTGGCAAAACAAGCAAGGAAGTGGGCAGAGCCAAGCACGAACTAGCGAGACCCTATTGGGTTGTTCTAGTATATCTGCATTTTTCCGTTAGGGAACGCCTACTTTGTTAAGAACCCGTGTGCAATAACTCAATTCGCCTTTGAGCACCTTCTAAACAACGCGATGTTGTAAAAAGAAATTCTACTAAACTTAGTCCACTATGTTCATACCAGATTGTAGTTTTGGGAACAGAAAACTGTATTGAGATCAAATATTTCATCGATGAGAACATTTGCAGAATGTCGGCAAAAATCCATAGTGGTCTTCCTTTCACTACCATATTTGGTAGTGAGTGGAAATGGAAAGCGGATGCTTCACATTTATACAATCACTGAAATATCTGTGTCATTGTTCTATCTGTGGTGTCGTTTGATTGGTAACTAGGAGGTTACACATTTCACCCAGAAGCGCGCAACAACTGTTGAACACAGCGCCACTCCACAACAGAAAGAAAACAATGAATACAGCAAACTAACTAAACACTTTGCTACAGTTAATAACCTAGCCAGCAAGCTACAACTACCTAGTTTAAGAGTAGCTTGCGTATGACTTTCATTGAAAAAACTCCTGGCAAACAACATAGCTAGGTAGGCTAACGTTAGCCAGCTAATCAGACATTTTCGAGCTAGTTATCGTTTTCTTCCCAGATGTCGTTTACGAGGGTGGGCCGCTTACAGCATGGTCAAGGAAAACGACCTGCTGTGCGTCCCAAGAAGGCCAATGCCCCGAAGAGAGAGTGGGTGGTGAGTGTGCTAGTAGTTGCTGTCCCTGTCATGGAATCAACTTTGCCACCAGGGGAGAATGAAGAGATACATTTATGAAATTATGACTACCATCTTCTGCTAATTTCAGAGCACCGTCCATGACCTCTCTGTACACAAGGCTTCACCGGAGGAGCTGGTAAGAGAGACATGTTGTTGTTTTCTCTCATTTTGTTATGTTGTTAGTTATCCTAGGTCAGTATGCCTACTCATCTCTCTTCCTCCTCAGAATCGTCGTCATGAGATGCACCGGTCCCAGAACCGAGTGGTGGCCCAGTGGGAGCTGAGAGAGAGAGCTCTGAGACACAGGAGGAAGAAGGACCTCCCTGGTAGCCCAGCTCCGCTAGACCGCGCCAGCCTCAACATCATCAGAGAGGTGAGGAGTACAGACAGACCTCATGCGCAGATCATAGGGGTATCTCACGTAAATCTAATTTGACATGAAACTACTTTGAAATTGCAAACTCAAGTCAGCTCGCAACTCAGTGATCACTTACATCCCCTTGATTCCCCACAGATGTTTCTTGAATGTTGTTTATATTACATAACTGCAGATTAAACCTTCGTCTTCACACTGAAGACTTGTTATCTCATTGTGCTGTAGGTGTTCTCAGATCAGTTTCAACTGCAGGACGTTCTGGCCCGGTCAGACAGAGCTATGGCTGTGGTCAAAGACTTGTTTGGTGACGCGCCTCGCAGGCAGACCGGTATGATACTGCTCTTATCCTGCTATGGATTAATGAATGGCTTTTCAATGTGTTTTGATCATGTGTTGGTTATTGTATGTCTGTGTTTGAATGTTCTCTATGCATCTTACAGGGTTTCTGTTGTGGCACCGGACATTTGAGAAATTTACCAGACCCATAACTTGATTAGGGCGTCCACCCGCGTTGCTCCGAATGACTGAAAGCACATTTAGATTATGGTAATTCATATTAACATGCAACTCGAGGATGGAACTACATGCATCCTTACCAAATTCCAATGCGCACTTTGAACATTTTAGAATAAGTGTCCACAATTACTTTTCCTCAGCCAACAAGATGAGTAATGAACAGCAAAATCACAAGCCTTTGTCAATCTACTATCCCCCATAGTAGAAAAGTTGACCTATTCTATTGGTCAGCTTGTCAAGAAAGAGAGCCTGTTCCAAACACTCTGGGACAGTTGTGGGATGATGGATCCCAAATTCAACCAGTAGGCATAGACTACATAACAAAACTTTAAAAAGCAATGAGTCTGATGCAACAGATCAGAACGTTTCGCTTAAAATGTTGACAAACTATTATTTCTTCACATTATAAGCAATGCGCAGGAGGCTTTTCACAAATGTTCATTCCATAATGCAATTAGCGGGAAAACGCCGTTGTCAAAAGCACACCACACATGCAAGCCGTTTCATGTGACAGAGATGGAAATATCCATTAGAAATGTAGAAAGAGGGGAGATCTAAAGATGCAACAACTAACATGGGTTGATAATATGACTAGGATTGTGCCTTTGGCTACTGGACAATGTAAAAAAAAATAAACTTGATTTGAAAACCAATAGAACATGAGAGAAATAGTCTACTAGTTTCAATGGAATATGGAAGTCTTAATAAAATAAATACCTCTACGGACGTGGTCTGATTTTGGCTGCTTTGAAGCAAGGTTAGACATAGCTCATATGTAGCAAAACGTTCAGGATTCAAATAATTAGGTCTGTTTTCAAAATGCACACGACCTCCATTTCATTGCAAAGTGGTGTGTGATGCACTGATGAAGCCAAAGCGCGCTTCAATTACCAGTTGATGAATACAAATACTAGTTATTTTTAATTGTGGCCATCAACTTTTTAACACACGATTGCATTTAGAATTGTTGCCCACTGATTGTGCCTATAAAGGCAGGTTTCAGTCTAGCAGCAACGAAACAGCTGTTTGAGATGCTGTAGCAGAAGCTCTCCTGCTGTCTGACATGTTTTCTGCACTCTGTAATAAATAACATGCCTAACGAGTATACACGTGCACCTTTATACCGGTCAAACGTATTTACATCGACTGGTATTTCCATCAGTTAGCCTAATAGGCATTATTTCACAATGGGATTTTTATTTTTCTCCCGGTCAATCAGCTTTTCAATGTTTTTATTGTCTTAAAGCTGGTTATTACTGACCAGTTAATGGAAGCTCTAAAGTGTTGTTGTGAGTGATTTGTATTCTTTATTTTTCTCAGGGTTCCCCAGTGTTACCATGGCTCCAGACTGTGGCTCTGACTCAGACCTGCCTGTCCTGCAGAAACCAGAGGCCCCAACACAGCTCTCCCTCCTCAGCCAGTCCATGATGGACCCACAGGTACTGCTCTCTTTCTCTTTGTGTTTGTGTCTTTTTCCATTTCTTAACATATTTATTTTTTTATTTCAGGCTCTGAATGAGCTGGAGGACTCTGTTGAAGACCATAGTGATGAAGAAACTGGCCATTCTGCCTCTGTCAATTTCAACTCCAACATGGATACCAGGTAACAACGCTGACATTCTGCCAAACACTTACCAATGCCCACACACACCCATTACAAATTATTATTTGCCAGACAGCAGCCCCCCACACCTCTCTGATTCAGAGGGGTTGAGTTAAATGCGGAAGACCCTTTTCATCAACTCACATCCTTTTCTGTTGTCAGTTACAAGGTGTATACCCGGAAAGTGAAAGCCAAGCCTTGTACTAGAGGAGGGAAGCAGCAAAGACCCCAGTGTAACTCCAACCTCCAGGGGGCAGGAGGAGACAGCCCCCCTCAGACTCCCAGTGCCTCAGGGGGAACCCAAGTACAAACAGGTAAGAGGACAGTTCGTTTAACTGGGAAAAAGGATGGACAATGTGATGTACTATACATCAACACTTACTCCCTATTTTCTCTCTCTCTCTTGCTCTCTCACCCTCATTCTCTTTCCTTTCCTCCTCTCTCTCCAGCTCTGAATGCCACAGTAAAAGTCCAGCGGTTGTGGTCCAGACAGCCCCAACCCCAGCCTGAACCTGGGGAGCATTTTACCCTGGTCACTCAGGTCCTGAACCCAGACCCTCCTCTCACCCGCTCAGGTACGACTCATAGTGCATCACAACAACAGTCAATTCATCAGGTACTATTCTTTAAAGTTGACTGAATTAGTGCACATTAATGCATAGTAGTGCAGTAATTGGTTCATAGAAGCATATGTTAACATGTTTCTCCTATGTGTCTGTTTCTATGTAGGCAGGAAGAGCCGGTCCTCGAAAGCCAGTAGGGGGCGCAGTACTGAGTCAGGTCTGGATGGCTCTACCCTCAGCTCTCTGAGTGGGAACCAGTCTAGCCTGGGGCTGCTGCAGGGCCTGCTGGGTCAGGTGGAGACAGAGCTGGATGGCCTAGGGCTAGAGGAGCCTCCCAGAGCCCCAGGAGCAGGGGAAGGAGAGGGGACGACGGGGCCAAAGCACAGCACACACGGCCTCACAGGCTTCTCTGTGGCTCTGGTGTCTACACTGGGCCGCCTGGCTAGACTACTCAGACAGGTATGCCTAACGACTATTCAACTGGTTCTCTGTGTCTATGTTCTGTTCTGCCAGTATGAATGATAATTCTATCCCTGTGGGTCAGAGAGAGGACGAGGCTCAGAGGGAGGGAAAGGAGAGGAGGAGGTTGGAGGTGGAGGTGAAGGAGCAGAGAGGGATGATAGACGCCCTCACCGCAGAGACCCTGACCCTGAGAGAGGAGAGCGCCGCCCTGCAGGTCAGAATAGACATCACACACACAATCTCTCTACATCACTTCTACCTTAAGAATGGCTTCCAAGGCTAATTCATGTTTCTTCATATCATTATGTGCGATGAAGAGGTCTCTAATAGTGATTTCCCTCCAGGCACGTTTGCAGCAGCGAGCGTGTGATCTGGAACAGAGGCTGGACACAGTGGTGCTGGTTCTGGGGGGATTGGGGGTACTAGGAGGAGACGGGGACTATGAGCCCCAAGAGGCTGGCAGCATAGCTACAGGTCAGTACACACACACACACACATGGTTCACTATACTTTTCCTCAACGTGTTATGAGTATTGGTAAAGACTTGTGTCCCTATGCAGGCAGTGAGTGGGAACCGTCCTATGATGCAGACGCTCCTGTACCCTCCTATGAACAGAATCAGACAGGTCTCACTCTCAACCCTGCTGTGCTGCTCTCTCCACCACATCAGAGAGACAATCGGCCACACGGTCACACTTCAGGTAACAGGTCTCTCTCTCTACCTCTTTCTGAGGCTCTACTCTGCTCTCTTTCTTCATGTTTTCATTCTGTCATGTTGCTCTCCTCCCCAGGTGTTCATTCCCTGGCTTTTCACCACGTTCCCTCTCTCCCTGTAACCCGGGGCTCCTGTGACGACCTCCAGACCTTCAGCTCCGCCCCCTCTCTCTTCAGCCTGCCCCGCCCTGCCCCTACACCCCCTCCAGCCGCTACCCCAGACCCCCTCCCTCTCCTCTGCGATCCGTCCCAGGGTGCCATGCTGTCTCAGATTGCCGAGCTGACCCGTCAGAACGCCCTCATACGGGATCAGCTGGGGCAGTTCCACCCCGCTACTCCTCCCTCCGGGTCAGAGATTTGTGAAGGTCAGAGTTCAGGCAGGGGGTCTGTCTCCAGCAGCACCGGGAGACTGACTCCCCAACAGGGCATGGAGAAGAGAGGCTTCGTTCCCAGCAGTACAGGCAGAACAACACCCCAGCGTGAGGCAGGGAGAGAGAGGGGGATATGGTCCTGTGGTGGAGAGCAGCGAACACAGCAGGTGAGGTCACATCTAACAGAACACTCACTGTTCAGATTTCAGGTCTCTTGAGTACTGTACAGTACGGCATGATCAACATTCCATGAGGTAAACATACTGGTGTCTTCAATCAAGTTTTGCATGAATGACAGGTGAAGTACCTGCTGTTTCTCTGTGTCTCCTACAGTCTGTGGTTCGTGAGGGCCCAGGCTGTGAGAGCAGTGTGGAACAGCGTCTCCTAGAGCTCAACAGGCAGAGTGCAGCAGCCAGGAGCAGACTGCTGGAGCTTATAGAACAACAGAGACAGAGCTCCTCCTCAGCCAGAGTTTCCCCCTCTGTCTCCCCCATACCTCCACTGTCAGGTCAGGCAGCTGTGTGTGTGAGACAAGAGGTGTGTGTTGTAACCATCTCCACACAGTATTCATTACTACTTTCTCCCTCTCAGCAGCAGGCCTGAGCCCAGAGTCATCCATCCTGCTGCCTGAACAGGACCCCTCCCCCCTGGGCAGCGGAGGTAGTAGACGGTGAGTCTGAAATAAGAACTGTAAATGGGACAATACAACACTGACTTTAGATCTGTGACTAGGACATTTCATTCTAACCGACTCGGCAGGTGATGTGGATGAAGGGATCAGGGGAATGATGGTCATCTTGACTGAGGAGGTCCTGTGTGTTTCAGGTCTGCTGGTGGGGTCTCTCCACAAAGCCTTGGAGGACAGCCCAGAGGCAGCAGGACTCCGGTACACACACACACACTGCTTCATCCTATTTGTGGAATGTTTAGTATTTTTTTTTTAAGGACGATCATACAATTTTCCCTTTTGTCCAGTACAGGTGGACAAGCTGAAAGGAGAAGGCTGGTTTGCGTTGTCCACACATGTAAGATGAACAAGTTAAGAACTGAATACAGAAACTCCCTGCGACTTTTGTAACTTTTAGTAGAGGTCACTTTAGACATAATGTTGTTTCTTTACCCTGTTTTTACCTATGCAATTTTATTATGGTTGTGAATTAAAACCTTTGATAACTGTGGTTGTGTTGCTGGTGCAGACATTATTTTCTACCTCATTGTATACACACAATAACACAGCACAACTTCGCCTGAGGCCAGTTTCAATATAGTTTAATAGCACTGTATAAAAAGGCTTTTTAAATAACTGGTGTATTCATATTCATACATTTTATGTTTTTGTAATTTAACAGACGCTCTTATCCAGAGAGAATAACAATCAGTGTATTAATCTTAAGGTACAGTCGAAAGTTTACATTCACTTAGGTTGGAGTCATTAAAACTCATTTTTCAACCACTCCACAAATGTCTTGTGAACAAACTATAGTTTTGGCAAGTTAGTTAGGACATCTACTTTGTGCATGACACAAGTAATTTTTCCAATAATTGTTTACAGACAGATTATTTCACTTATAATTCACTGTATCACAATTCCAGTGGGTCAGAAGTTTACATACACTAAGTTGACTGTGCCTTTAAACAGCTTGGAAAATTCCAGAAAATGATGTCATGGCTTTAGAAGCTTCTGATAGGCTAATTGACAACATTTGGATGTGTACCTGTGGATGTATTCCAAGGCCTACCTTCAAACTCAGTGCCTCTTTGCTTTACATCATGGGAAAATCAAAAAATCAGCCAAGATCTCAGGTAAAAAAAATTGTAGACAGACCACAAGTCTGGTTCATCCTTGGGAGCAATTTCCAAACGCCTGAAGGTACCATGTTCATCTGTACAAACAATAGTACGCAAGTATAAACACCATGGGACCACGGAGCCGTCATACCGCTCAAGAAGGAGACACGTTCTGTCTGCTAGAGATGAGCGTACTTTGGTGCGAAAAGTGCAAATCAATCCCAGAACAACAGCAAAGGACATTGTGAAGATGCTGGAGGAAACAGGTACAAAAGTATATCCACAGTAAAACAAGTCCTATATCCATATAACCTGAAAGGCCTCAGCAAGGAAGAAGCCACTGCTCCAAAACCGCCATAAAAAAGCCAGACTACAGTTTGCAACTGCACATGGGGACAAAGATCGTACATTTTGGAAAAATGTCCTCTGGTCTGATGAAACACAAATAGAACTGTTTGGCCATAATGACCATCGTTATGTTTGGAGGAAAAAGGGGATGCTTGCAAATCGAAGAACACCATCCCAACCGTGAAGCATGGGGGTGGCAGCATTATGTTGTGGGGTTGTTTTGCAGCAGGAGGGACTGGTGCACTTCACAAAATCGATGGCATCATGACAGAGGAAAATGATGTTGATATATTAAAGCAACATCTCAAGACATCAGTCTTAAAGCTTGGTCACAAATGGGTCTTTCAAATGGACAATGACCCCAAGCATACTTCCAAAGTTGTGGCAAAATGGTTTAAGGACAACAAAGTCAAGGTATTGGACTGGCCATCACAAAGCCCGGACCTCAATCCTATAGAAAATTTGTGAGCAGAACTGAAAAAGTGTGTGCAAGCAACAAGGCCTACAAACCTGATTCAGTTACACCAGCCCTGTCAGGAGGAATGGGCCAAAATTCACCCAACTTATTGTGGGAAGCTTGTTGAAGGCTACCCAAAATATTTGACCCAAGTTAAACAATTTTAAAGGCAATGCTACCAAATATTAATTGAGTGTATGTAAACTTCTGACCCACTGGGAATGTGATGAAAGAAATAAATGCTGAAATAAATCATTCTCTCTACTATTATTCTGACATTTCACATTCTTAAAATAATGGTGGTGATCCTAACGGACCTAAAACAGGGATTGTTTTACTAGGATTAAATGTCAGGAATTGTGAAAAACTGAGTTTAAATGTATTTGGCTAAGGTGTATGTAAACTTCCGACTTCAACTGTAGCTAGGCGGGACAACCACATATCACAGTCTTAAGTACATTTTCCTCAGTTATCAGCGAAGTCGGTGCTCGTAGGAAAAGTCGGGTGCAAGGTTTCTATTTAATTTTTAAATTACATTATGATTGAACTATATCAGCTAAGGTACTGTGCATTGTTGGACAAAAATAGAAAACATAATGCTGCTGTGTAGGTTGATAGATAAATAACTGAACAAGGATTGTGAGTGAGAGAATGAACACGGTCTATGTCTCGCTCTATAGCTGGGATTTAATAGCATTGGAGTCCGCCACACCTCATCATGCTGTACATGTGAAGACAGCTTTCTGGTTCTGGTCCTTTTTCAATCATGTGGGTGCCATAATCTATGCATGAATACCAGTTTGTTGCTTCTGGTATTAAATCCCACCAAGTGAGACTTCAGCCCATTTCGGATGGGATTAGTTTTACCGGGGGAACTCAGGTAATGTAATTATGTGCACAAGCGCAAATCACCACATCTGTCATTTTAGTCCTGTCCGAATCTGCCATGTCAGTTATTTTTACTTGGCAGGAAGGTTGTTATCCCAGCCCCTAAAAACCTACTCTGATAATACTAATCCCGTGTGAATCGTCATCCGTGTGTTTTGAGTTAAACAGGTACTGCGCCAAGTGTGGGTAAGAATTTGGGAACAAATTGATGCGTAAAACAAAATAATATGCACGTAGACTACAGATGAATGAACAGTTTTTTTCCTTCACAAATCAACTTTCCCAGAGTCATACTTCTCTTTTAAATGAAGTGGATGATATTGTGCCAATGAAAATATAAATTGCCAGATCCGTCAGGTAATTAAGTGTCTGTGTAGGTTACAGTTCATGGTTCTTCTTACTGAAATGCATTATTATTATGACTTTCTCTGAATTGAAGACCATCATGCCCATAGTAGAGCCTCCAGGCTTCCGTCATAACGGCACATTTTGAATGAGAAAGAAATTACATTTACAGGGGCAGTTTGGTAAAACTCATCCCGTCAAATCGTCCATGGGGTAAAACGGACATGCTGGGGCAATAATTACATAACCTACGTTCCATAATAATACTAGTCCCGTGCGAATAGGGTTTTAGAAAACTTCACAGTCCCTCTCGGCCACAGCAGAGATCCTCCTTGTCTTGTAGATGAACTTGACCTGGCAACGTGTCCCTGGGGTCGTGACCCTGAAGCAGCAGCCCCCATCCTGTAGTGTGGCAGAGTGTCTCTGAGACACCTGCTCCAGCTCTGTCCCGCACGCCCTCCCCTGCCTCTCCTCTCTCATCCACACTGTCTCGCCCTCTACTGCCAGAACCAACACTGTCCCCCCTAAACCCTGCACCTCGCCCACCCCCTGCTCCTGCAGTCCAGACACACGCACACACTGCGGCTCGTGTACCTCAAAGTACTGGCCCCTGTCATAGCCGCGGCAGCTAACACTGATAAGAAAGGAGGCTGGCTCGGAGGTGACAAATTGGAGGACTTCCTCTATCCCATTGTCGATGGCGACTGGGCCCCTGACCCTTTCTCCCCAGCGTATCTCTGGCCCTCCGAAGATCCGTACTTTCTCTGGGACAAGCTGGAAGCTGTGATGCTCCCCTGGCTTCAGGTAGCTCTCCAGACCCAACAGAGTGTCTTTATGCAGCTCCTGTAAGTTAAGCAGGCCCCACCTGACCGGATCATACTTTACCACAGACAGAACCCTGTGTCTCACCCCAGCATCAAAGCTCTGGGGGTCGAACGCCGGCCGGGCCAGGGTTGAGCAGATGTGCTGGGTGATGGTAGCAATAGGAGCCTGGGAGAGATCTATGGAGGTAGTGCTGTCTTGTGGGTGCACCCTGTCCAGCAGACGTGTGATGCAGAGGCAGAGATCTCTGTACTGGATGGGGAGACCAGCTGGGACTGGGTGTTTGGAGGGAGCTCCGTGTCCCAGTGCTTTGCGGATGACCCGTGCAGACAGGCCCTGGAAACGGGTGACTCTATGGAGTCTGCGAGAGCGGCAGGGGTACACAGCCCCCTCTTCAGGAGGGGAGAGGCGCAGACTGTCCTGAAGAGGGTGGAGATCACGTAGCAACTGAGCTAGTACTGTAACACTCTGTAACAGGCTCTCAGTTCCCCCGTCTGCCCAACATTCCTCCAACTCCTGGAGAAGCTCTGTCTCCACTCTCTCACTGTCTCGTAACAGACGGACAGCATCCCTAGGTTCCCACAATGATTCCACTGCAGCCCCAGGATCCTCCAGAGCCTCTGCCATGCTGTCCCACAGGACCAAGCTAAAGATGTTCCACACTTTGTCTATGTGGTCCCCAGTGTGGAGATGGTTCCCAGCTCGCAGGTGGTGGTCCCCAGTGCGGAGAAAGGCCTCAGCCACAGACAGCAGCTTCAGTAACATACATCCCCTCTCAGAGAGCAGCACCCCTAAAAGCAACAAAACAGTTACTGATAGGTAGATAGAGAAGTACCTGATACAAATAGACAAATAAGTAAGTAGTGAGACCTACGCTGTGCTGTGCACTCTGCCACCCTGTTTAGCAGCCTAGAGGCATCCTGGGTCTTACTGAGGAAGAGGGTGACCAGGGCCCTGAGCTGAACGATGTCCCCCACCTCAACCTCCTCCAACAGGCACTCTCTGACGGTCCTCCTGGGCAGACCCACTGCCACCCCCAGCTCACACACATTCAGCCTGGCCCCCTCACCTGGAGCCACAGCCAGCAGGGACAGCACCTGCTGGAGCACATCTGAGAAGGAGGAGGAGGTGACACAGGTTGTCACTGTCAATTGTTTATTTTATTTTCAATCTAAATCTATCTTCTGCTACTGATCTGCTTGTGTTATAATGGTAGTTAACTGGTGTGACCTTTACCCGAGAGTATGTGGGTGTCTGGGAGAGACAGACCTTCCCCATCAGTCTGTCTGGTCTCAACTGCTGTGTGAGTACTACATAACCCATCATCCTTCACTTCCACAGGAGTACTACACACCCCAGGATCCTCCACTGCCACAGAGGTGATATAAACTTCATGACCACTGACCAGAGATATCAGGCAGAGCCTCTACCAGCCCACTGACTGAAATACAGACACAAAACACGAGACAGAATTAAAAAGTAATAAACTTGTTATAACAAGTTAATAACATGTCACCACTGATGTCTGAGGCCAGCTGTGGGTCTTCGCTGCCCAGTGCCTGGTAGAAGCTACAGCAGGCCCTCTCTCCCTTGGACAGACAGACGGACAGGAGCTGGTGGGTCTGCTGGTAAGATGTGGGCGCTGCCTGGACCTGGTCCAGTTCAAACTGAGTTAGGGTGCCATTAGAGAACAGCTCCAGGGAGACTGGCAGGACAGAGAACCCCAACCGGCCACACAGGACACTGAGCTGGGCCTGCAGTTGACGCTCTGGGGAAGCCAAACAATACAACACAACACTGAATCAGATAGGAGATGACCAATGCCAGATGATTAAAACACCTATGCATACCAACAGTCTGACCCTTTCAGAAAGAGGTCCTCTGCATTACCATACCTGTGGGTCCACGCTGAATATCTGTGGGGGAAACAAAATACATCAAATATTGTCTTAAGACTCAAGTTTGCATGTGGAAGATGAAATTAGGTAACTATATTCATACACATTCATCATGTGGTCACACACTTGGCCTTCCATACCTGCATCAGTTCTGAGCCAGGCTCGGAGGCGTGGGTAGTGCTGCTTGCATCTCCCGAGGCACTCCATGAAGCCTCTGGCCCCAGCCTCGTCCATCTCAGCCTGGACAACCTCCAGCAGCCTGCGTGCCCGGCCCTGAGGGGTCCTCTCTGCCCCCACCTCAAAGTAGTTCTCCTGGGAGAGCAGGCCGGATGCCAGGGTCCTGTCCAGCAGGGGAGCCAGGTTATACAGGGAGGCCACCAGGAGCTCTCTGGAGGCCAGCAGGTGGGACTTCACAGGCTGCTTCTGCCCCCCTGGAGGCCCCACTGGGCCTGGGTCTTCTGTCAGGAAGGATTGGAACAATCATTACTTCATCTTAGAAGTTATTCAAGCAGATTGGTAGTTAAATTGCGGAACAGTGTGTGTTTCAAACTACACCGGTGTGCACGGACAAGGGAACACACCCTCTACCTAGGTCTGGCGTTGTGGGGAATTCCATCACCATGTATACTGATCCATTGCAGGCAGCCTGGCAAAGAAAACAGTTCATTTAGATAGTTTTTTTATTTAGCAAACTTTTTAATTGTGAATTCTACATTTAAATCACAGGTATATCTGGAACTTGTAACGCTAGCTTTCTTTCAGTCAACTTCCTGGTTTAGCCTATGAGCATATTTCTGTCAAAGTTGACAGCAGAATGTCTGCCTTTTGCCCTTTACCCACCAAAAAACTACATCCTCAAACATGACAACACTGACTATAATAATTTGTCTCTAAACTAATATACACTAGTACACTTAATGAAACGAGAAAAGTATCCTACCTAAATGTGTGGAGTATCGAAGAAGTTGCAGCGCGCAGCAGGGTTAGAGGACTACGGTACCCAACATGCTTTGCAACTATGCCTCGATGATATATATATATATATATATATATATATATATATATCATCTATGGCATCGCCTCGTTGCCGGGCAACCCTGGGAGAGGGACTGTACCCGACATGCTTATTATATATATATATATATATATATATATATATATATATATAATTAAAAAAGATGATATATCATATTTTTTTATTATTTTTAAAATTATGCCAAAGAAGATGGACTCGTGGCTGTCGTGAGAAGATTTGATTCTCACGGAATGCTGACATTAATAGCTACAACCAATGACATAATTTGCAAGTACATGTCAACTCTGACTCCAACTTTTGCAAGGTAGTTTGCACGGGCCGAAATTTTTTTATGTATGTGTGGCAATTTCTCAACGCTCTCGCTGGGAAGAGTGAATGTCCTTGTCTTGAACAGATGAGATGACTCCACAGAAAAGCAGGAAGCATCTCAGGAAACAGATCTCACAAGCTCCTGGAGAACTTCCCCAAAACTAGGTCAGGGTGCAGGAAGCACAGACACAGGCAGAGGGCCTTCAGGGAAAGCTAAAGGTAGGAATATTACTGTACATTAGCCCCCTTGACTTCTGTCGCAGCTCCTTTAAGTCACCAGAAAACAGGTTTAGGGGACCATCCACATTCAAGTAGTCCACCTCAATAATTCACAACATGCATTACATGTTTATTCCACTAGATGGTAGTGTTTTACCTAGAACATAATTACATTGCCTCTAGATGTTGCAATTCTACGAAGTTGCCAACAGGTTGGGGTGTCACAACCAAAACAAAATCTATATGAAGGTCAATGGGGAAATATTTGGAGATAGTTGGGGGGCTTTAGTTGACATTGTGGACTCATTGGAACCAATGGCACAAAATAGGGAAATAAAAGCAACAGTTGATTTGCTGCAATGGATATTGTGTAATCTAATTGCATATTAGCTAACTTCGAGGAAGCAAGAAAGTCTACAATGTCCCCAAAATCACATTTTTCCCCAAATATTAGAATAATGATATGATAGTACCATGATCAGTTTCTAAAGCCTTCCCGCTCTCTTTAATGTTCAGTCCCAGAAAAACATAGACAGCTACTGTAACAAAGGATTCCTATTTTTGTATTCCAACATGTTGAGTGATTATGTAGCTGTTTAAACTGCTTTTTGATCTTTTAGCCACAAATCAATGTATCAACTAGTAATTCAACAGACTATATTTATTTTATAATCTCAGGTGTGCACTATGCTATAATTATGCTGTGGTGTGGAGGTTGCAGGGCTAGTGTTGAGAGTAGAATAGAGTGGGGAGGAAGGAGTGGAGCTTTTTCCAGAGAGCAGTGACTATGCCATTATATCCAGGGGGAATAGAGCTAAAATATGTAAATGAGTTACCTCTGGTTTGTTCAGCCATTCCCATGGGGGGAAATGAATGGGGAAAGAATGGCGTTTTTTGATCAACGCTGAAAATAAGGTCTGAGGTTAACACAGGCTTAGGGAATCTTATACGTTTTGTTCTATGAGATAATATCAGCCAGTTAACATGGCATTCATGAATTATGAAGCCTTCATGTGCTTTATGTGCTTGTTTTGATTACATAAGTGCTTAAAAATCCACAAAAAGTGACGTCTGCTGATGAAGATTATCTCAGTTCAAAATGTACACTGTGTACAAAACATTAAGAACACCTGCTTTTTCCATGTCATAGACTGACCAGGTGAAGGCTATAATTCCTTATTGATGTCACTTGTTAAATCCACTTCAATCAGTGTAGATGAAGGGGGAGGAGACAGGTTAAAGAATGAATTTTAAGCCTTGAGACAATTGCGACGGATTGTGTATGTGTGCCATTCAGAGGGTGAATGGGCAAGATGAAAGATTTAAGTGCCTTTGAATGGGGTATGGTTGCGGGTGCCAGGTGCACCGGTTTGAGTCAAGAACTGCAACGCTGCTGGGTTTTTCATGCTCAACAGTTTCCCATGTGTATCGACAGTGGTCCACCACCAAAAAGACATCCTTCCAACTTGGCAGAACTGTGGGAAGCATTGGAGTCAACATGGGCCAGCATCCCTGTGGAAAGCTTTTGACACCTTGTATGGTCCATGTCCAGGTGAATTGAGGCTGTTCTGAGGGCAAAGGGTGAGTTGCAACTCAATATTAGGAAGGTGTTCTTAATGTTTGGCATATTCAGTGTTTTGAGATCTCCTAAGCCTGTGTTTACCACAGACCTTATTTTCGGGGTTTATCCAACCCCCCCCCCCCCCCCCCCAATGAAACATACATTTTCCCATAGGCTTTTGCCGACGAGCCATGGCAGAGTTAGTGCCTACAAAAAATACGCCATTACTATTTCTCTCCATATCTTAAGGAGTAGATCCGTCAGATAATAACTGCTGCAGTATAAAGAGGCCTGGAGCAGCGGCAGTAAACACAGGGTTAAGGGTCGTCACGGGGATGCCAGGGGAGCAGGAGGGGCTTATTGTGTTCTGTGCAACTGAGTGGAGGAGGGGATGAATGGGGATTAACCTTGCCCCAGTGGCTTGCTATACCCCCCTCACCCCCCCTCCACCCCACCCAGAGACCTGGGGAACATTGTGGGAATCCTCTCCTTCATCTGCCTCTAAGCAGTCAAGGGAGACTCCCTTCGCCACTTCTACTCCAGCCGACCTCTCCACATAACTGTACACACGTTTGTCCTAATGCATAGGAAGTAGGGTGAAATTGTATATAGCAACTCACATAGGGTATACTATATAAACATTTGCATACACATGTACAGACAGAGTGGCATTTTCAAGGAGACAATGATGCTCACAAATGTTTACATGTGTACAAGTAGGCCTGAATCTTGTAGTTGCTTGATACACTCAGATACACAGTCAACCATTACAACACACCGTTACGAGTCAGACACACACACACACACACACACACAGACACACACACACACACACACACACACACACACACACACACACACACACACACACACACACACAGACACACACACACACACACACACACACAGACACACACACACACACACACACACACACACACACACACACACACACACACACACACACACACACACACACACACACACACACACACAATGCCAATGTGAGGGGGGAGACTGCACAGGCACACGCTTTAGTTTTCTTAACACATTTCAATCTGCTCCAACTTCACCTTAATGAAGGGGGGTTGGAGTCTCCCCCTCTCCACAGCCCAGAAAACACACACTCTCTTTCTCACACACACTCCAGCTCAAACACACACTCCAGCTCAAACACACACTCAGTCACTGCTTGACACGATTGACTTCCACATTGTCTAGGGAGGTGTGGGGGACACTTGACCGGCTAGAGTAATGGTTAATGCTGGAGATTGGTGGTCAGAATGAAAAAGATTTCACGATGAAGCACTCTGTCTTTGTGATATAAATACCTGATTTTGCTATATTTCTGTCCCCTTGTTGACTTCTAGACTATTGGCTCGTTTGGATGCATCACATGTGGCCTTAGGGATCAGACTGTAGATAGATGGTTCTTACATCTGGAGTGTCTGATAAGGTACATTAAAACCACTTGGGTTGTAATTTAGCTTTAAATGTTCACCAAGGTTTTTGTAGACAGGCCTCCAGACTTGCACCTGCCCATAGAAGGATGGCTACTCAGAATATGGAATATGTATAGCTAAGTAACAAAGAACCATCCTGATCTTGCGAACTTACATTCTGTTTCGCCACACAGACGAAAGGAGAGCTCAGCGGTGAGGAACGTGGATCAGGCTACCAACAGAGAGATGAAGAAAAGGGATTCAGTACGCCAACTGTACTGTCAATGTTATTTGACAGGGTGTGGTTTTGGAATGGAATGGCTTTTTCCTTGTTGACTTCTATAGAAGCGTTGGAGCCCAGTGCCCTTAAGTCTCAGGAAGCGTGCCTTCAGTTCTCTCTAAACTTTGTCGCTTCACTTTTCCTCCACCAGAGGGCGACATCCATATACCACTCTGTCCACACACACACATACACACACACACACACACACACACACACACACACACACAGTATGAGGTTTTGTTGGAATGTACCCTCTTTCTCTCAACATATAAAGCCACTAACTATGACTGTCTTCTTCTTTGTGATGTAGTTTCCACTGTGAGGTTGATTATTCACTTTGTTTTACCAGAGTGGTTTAGTTTGTTGTTATGAAGCTAAATAGTGTTTGTTTGACTATACTCTGTAAATGAATTCAGCTTTGGTGGGCTTGTTTTTCGATGCATCAAGTTTGTAACTCTTAACCTTGGTATGTGGTGTTATGTATAGAGGCCGTTCTAGGAAGATGTTGTGTATCTGAAAGGCTGCAGTTGGTCTGAATGAACCTCAAACTGTCTTCAGAAACTACTAGACTTGTAACACATTGACTGTTATGGTATGTCTCTATACGCATGTGTGTGAAGAAGGGAGTGTGTGTTTTTGAAGAGTCTGCATGTGTGTGTGTGTGTGTGTATGTGTGTGTGTGTGTGTGTGTGTGTGTGTGTGTGTGTGTGTGTGTGTGTGTGTGTGTGTGTGTGTGTGAACGTGTGTAGAGGACTGTACCATGCAGCTGTGTTAGGTTCTGATCTGAAGCAAGCTGTTGCTTGCTGTGAAAATATTATTGCAAGTGTTTATTATTGCTTCAGTGTGAAACAGTGGGAGTGTTGTGTGTGCCGCACGGGCTGGCGGGGGATGTGTGTGAGTGTGTATGAACAGAGAGAGTGTATATGTGTGTGTGTGAGTGTTGGGGGGAGGGGGGGGTCATCCCTCCCTCCCTCCCTCCCTCCCTCCCTCCCTCCCTCCCTCCCTCCCTCCCTCCCTCCCTCCCTCCCTCCCTCCCTCCCTCCCTCCCTCCCTCCCTCCCTCCCTCCCCTCACTCCCTCACTCCCTCCCCCTTCTGTTCCCACAGGACTGTCCCCCAGCCCCACTGCCTGGGACCCAGTGCAGGCTGGGTAATGGTGAGGCCTATAGGAGTTGATTAGTTCCGGCTGGATCCCAGATAGTTCTGACAGGCAGGAGAAACGAGCTCCCCCCCTCCCCCGCCTGTCCCCCGTCCTCCGTCCCCATCTGCGGCACAATGGGGCCGTCAGGGGAAGGACTTTTTAAACAACTGCAGACCCCCCCCCCCCCTAACCTCTCAACTAATACTGGGCCCTTATCAAAGCACACACCCACACCATGCTATTAACACACATATCACTACATAAAACACACAGAAACTATAATGACACGAGAGCAGATAGCACACAAGGATCACGCTATGACTTCAACACAACACCGTAGAGCTAACATGTTACTGAAACAGAATACTGTACAAAATAGAAACCTGAAGAAAGGGGCAGGGAGGGGCGTTTGAAAACAACTGTTTCTTTATTCCTCTCAGTAACCCAGAGTCATGACATTAATTAGCACATTAACATAACACTGCTATGATATTACATTAACACAACACAACTATGATATCACATTAACACAACACCACTATGATATCACATTAACACAACACCACTATGATATCACATTAACACAACACCACTATGATATTACATTAACACAACACAACTATGATATTACATTAACACAACACCACTATGATATCACATTAACACAACACAACTATGATATCACATTAACACAACATCACTATGATATCACATTAACACAACACTGCTATGATATTACATTAACACAACACAGCTATGATATCACATTAACACAACACCACTATGATATCACATTAACACAACACCACTATGATATCACATTAACACAACACAACTATGATATCACATTAACACAACACAACTATGATATTACATTAACACAACACCACTATGATATCACATTAACACAACACCACTATGATATCACATTAACACAACACCACTATGATATCACATTAACACAACACCACTATGATATCACATTAACACAACACCACTATGATATCACATTAACACAACACCACTATGATATCACATTAACACAACACCACTATGATATCACATTAACACAATACCACTCTGATATTACATTAACACAACACCACTATGATATCACATTAACACAACACCACTATGATATTACATTAACACAACAACACTATGATATCACATTAACACAATACCACTATGATATCACATTAACACAACAACACTATGATATCACATTAACACAACAACACTATGATATCACATTAACACAATACCACTATGATATCACATTAACACAACACCACTATGATATCACATTAACACAACTATGATATCACATTAACACAACACAACTACGATATCACATTAACACAACACTGCTATGATATTACATTAACACAACACAGCTATGATATCACATTAACACAACACCACTATGATATCACATTAACACAACACCACTATGATATCACATTAACACAACACCACTATGATATCACATTAACACAACACAACTATGATATCACATTAACACAACACAACTATGATATTACATTAACACAACACAACTATGATATCACATTAACACAACACCACTATGATATCACATTAACACAACACCACTATGATATTACATTAACACAACACAACTATGATATTACATTAACACAACACCACTATGATATCACATTAACACAACACAACTATGATATCACATTAACACAACACAACTATGATATCACATTAACACAACATCACTATGATATCACATTAACACAACACTGCTATGATATTACATTAACACAACACAGCTATGATATCACATTAACACAACACCACTATGATATCACATTAACACAACACCACTATGATATCACATTAACACAACACCACTATGATATCACATTAACACAACACAACTATGATATCACATTAACACAACTATGATATTACATTAACACAACACAACTATGATATCACATTATCACAACACCACTATGATATCACATTAACACAACTATGATATCACATTAACACAACATCACTATGATATCACATTAACACAACACCGCTATGATATTACATTAACACAACACAGCTATGATATCACATTAACACAACACCACTATGATATCACATTAACACAACACCACTATGATATCACATTAACACAACACCACTATGATATCACATTAACACAACACCACTATGATATCACATTAACACAATACCACTATGATATTACATTAACACAACACCACTATGATATCACATTAACACAATACCACTATGATATTACATTAACACAACACCACTATGATATTACATTAACACAACACCACTATGATATCACATTAACACAACACCACTATGATATCACATTAACACAACACCACTATGATATCACATTAACACAACACCACTATGATATCACATTAACACAATACCGCTATGATATCACATTAACACAACAACACTATGATATCACATTAACACAACAACACTATGATATCACATTAACACAACACCACTATGATATCACATTAACACAATACCACTATGATATTACATTAACACAACACCACTATGATATCACATTAACACAACACCACTATGATATCACATTAACACAATACCACTATGATATTATATTAACACAACAACACTATGATATCACATTAACACAATACCGCTATGATATCACATTAACACAACAACACTATGATATCACATTAACACAACAACACTATGATATCACATTAACACAACACCACTATGATATCACATTAACACAACAACACTATGATATCACATTAACACAATACCACTATGATATCCCATTAACACAACACCACTATGATATTACATTAACACAACAACACTATGATATTACATTAACACAATAACACTATGATATTACATTAACACAATACCACTATGATATCACATTAACACAATAACACTATGATATCACATTAACACAACACCACTATGATATCACATTAACACAACACCACTATGATATCACATTAACACAACACCACTATGATATCACATTAACACAACACCACTATGATATCACATTAACACAACACCACTATGATATCACATTATCACAATACCGCTATGATATCACATTAACACAACAACACTATGATATCACATTAACACAACAACACTATGATATCACATTAACACAACACCACTATGATATCACATTAACACAATACCACTATGATATTACATTAACACAACACCACTATGATATCACATTAACACAACACCACTATGATATCACATTAACACAATACCACTATGATATTATATTAACACAACAACACTATGATATCACATTAACACAATACCGCTATGATATCACATTAACACAACAACACTATGATATCACATTAACACAACAACACTATGATATCACATTAACACAACACCACTATGATATCACATTAACACAACAACACTATGATATCACATTAACACAATACCACTATGATATCCCATTAACACAACACCACTATGATATTACATTAACACAACAACACTATGATATTACATTAACACAATACCACTCTGATATTACATTAACACAATACCACTATGATATCACATTAACACAATACCACTATGATATCACATTAACGCAACACCACTATGATATTACATCATACAGTTGAAGTCAGAAGTTTACATACACTTTAGCCAAATACATTTGAACTCCGTTTTTCACAATTCCCGACATTTAATCCGAGTAAAGATTCCCTGTTTTAGGTCAGTTAGGATCACCACTTTATTTTAAGAATGTGAAATGTCAGAATAATAGTAGAGAGAATGATTTATTTCAGCTTTTATGTCTTTCATCATATTCTCAGTGGTTCATAGGTTTACAAACACTCAATTAGTATTTGGTAACATTGCCTTTAAATTGTTTAACTTGGGTCAAACTTTTCGGGTAACCTTCGGGTAACCTTCCACAAGGTAACCTCCTTTCCCACAATAAGTTGGGTGAATTTTGGCCCATTCCTCATTACAGAGCTGGTGTAATTGAGTCAGGTTTGTAGGCCTCCTTGCTCGCACACACTTTTTCAGTTCTGCCCACAAATTTTCTATAGGATTGAGGTCAGGGCTTTGTGATGGCCACCTTGACTTTGTTGTCCTTAAACCATTTTGCCACAACTTTAGAAGTATGCTTGGGGTCATTGTCCATTTAAAAGACCCATTTGTGACCAAGCTTTAACTTCCTGACTGATGTCTTGAGGTGTTGCTTTAATATATCCACATAATTTTCCTCTGTCATGATGCCATCGATTTTTCACATTTTGTGAAGTGCACCAGTCCCTCCTGCAGCAAAGCACCCCCACAATATGATGCTGCCACCCCCGTGCTTCACGGTTGGGATGGTGTTCTTCGGTTTGCAAGCATTCCCCTTTTTCCTCCAAACAGCAGTTCTATAGCAGTCCAAGCAGTTCTATTTTTGTTTCATCAGAGCAGAGGGCATTTCTCGATCTTTGTCCACATGTGCAGTTGCAAACTGTAGTCTGGCTTTTTTATGGTGGTTTTGGAGCAGTGGCTTCTTCCTTGCTGAGTGGCCTTTCAGGTTATGTTGATATAGGACTTGTTTTACTGTGGATATACTTTTGTACCTGTTTCCTCCAGAATCTTCACAAGGTCCTTTGCTGTTGGTCTGGGATTGATTTGCACTTTTCGCACCAAAGTACGCTCATCTCTAGCAGACAGAACGTGTCTCCTTCCTGAGCGGTATGACGGCTGCATGGTCCCATGGTGTTTATACTTGCGTACTATTGTTTGTACAGATGAACGTGGTACCTTCAGACGTTTGGAAATTACTCCCAAGGATGAACCAGACTTGTGGAGGTGTACATTTTTTTCTGAGGTCTTGGCTGATTTAATTAGATTTTCCCATGATATAAAGCAAAGAGGCACTGAGTTTGAAGGTAGGCCTTGAACTACATCCACAGGTACACCTACAATTGACTCAAATAGCCTATCAGAAGATTCTAAAGCCATGACATCATTTTCTGGAATTTTCCAAGCCGTAAAAGGCACAGTCAACTTAGTGTATAAACTTCTGACCCACTGGAATTGTGATACAGTGAACTATTGACACGCCCTGACCTTAGTATTCTTTGTTTTCTTTATTGTTTTGGTTAGGTCAGGGTGGGACAATTATAAGTGAAATAATCTGTCTGTAAACAATTGTTGGAAAAAATACTTGTGTCATGCACAAAGTAGATGGCCTAACCTATTTGCCAAAATTATAGTTTGTTAACAAGAAATTTGTGGAGTGGTTGAAAAATGAGTTTGAATGACTCCAACTTAAGTGTATGTAAACTTCCGACTTCAACTAGATCGACCATATCACCTAACCACACAACAACACACCTCTCTTTCCCTCCTTTTCCCCTTCCTCTCTGCCCTCTGGTTCTCCTCTCAGTCCCTCTATCCTCTCTCTTTCCCACTCTCACCCCCCTTGGATCCTCCCTTTCTTCTCCTCTCTCCATTCTCTCTCCTTCTTTCTCCACACGTAATTGATTAAGAGCCGTTTTCATAAATCAATTTGGAACGCACATCAGTCAGAGCTGAATGGACGAGCCCCCCTCTGAGCCAGCGTATTAATCTACCTCAGCATGCCCTGCCACTCACACACACACACACACAGACACATTGATTTGAATAGTTTATTTGGATCCACTGTGAAACATGATTACAAAGGAGCTAAATATTTCAGTGGTCACATGGATGCCAGACGTACATTTTTCTCACAATATTCATACATAAACGACTCTACAATGACAAATACCATACTCACAATCATGAATAGGGAGAGAGAAAGAGGGGGATGAAGGAGTGGAGCAGTGTAGAGGTTTTTTAAGTACCTAGACAGTATAATACGTTGTTTTTATAAACAAACACACCAGCTTGGCTCCAAGCAGGCTGGCTGTTCCAGTGCCAGATATAATGACATTACTTTATCATCATTAATCAGTGACCTCATATGCCTCCTGTGCAATTAAAACTTGTTTGGAATGTTTTGATATGAGAAGTAACCATGACGCTGCCCGCTCTTATTAGGACAGAGATGCCAAGTCGCAATGCATTCTGTGATGCGGGAGCCTTTTGACAGCTGGATGTGATATGAGCTCCCCCCCCCCCTCTCTCTCTCTATCTCTCCCTCTATCTCTCTCCCTCCCCCTCTATTCCTCTCCCTCTCTCCCCCCCCCCCCCCCTCTCTCTCTCTCTTCCTTCCCCTCTATTCCTCTCCCTCTCTCTTCCCCCCTCTCTCTCTCTCTTCCTTCCCCTCTATTCCTCTCTCTCTCTCCCCCCTCTCTCTCTCTCTCTTCCTTCCCCTCTATTCCTTCCCCTCTATCATAGTGGTGTTGTGTTAATGTAATATCAGAGTGGTATTGTGTTAATGTGATATCATAGTGGTGTTGTGTTAATGTGATATCATAGTGGTGTTGTGTTAATGTGATATCATAGTGGTGTTGTGTTAATGTGATATCACAGTGGTGTTGTGTTAATGTGATATCATAGTGGTGTTGTGTTAATGTGATATCATAGTGGTGTTGTGTTAATGTGATATCATAGTGGTGTTGTGTTAATGTGATATCATAGTTGTGTTGTGTTAATGTAATATCATAGTTGTGTTGTGTTAATGTGATATCATAGTTGTGTTGTGTTAATGTTAATAGTTAATAGTCTTTCTGACTATCTTTTTTCTCTTGGCCTTTTCCTCTACCTTGATCTTTTGTTCTCTCTTTGTTCCCATCCTTGTCTCCCTCTCTCTCTTCTTCTTTCCCCACCTTGTCTCCCTCTCTCTCTTCTTCTTTCCCCACCTTGTCTGCCTCTCTCTTCTTCTTTCCACACCTTCTCTCCCTCTCTCTTCTTCTTTCACCACCTTGTCTGCCTCTCTCTTCTTCTTTCCCCACCTTCTCTCCCTCTCTCTTCTTCTTTCCCCACCTTGTCTGCCTCTCTCTTCTTCTTTCCCCACCTTCTCCCCCTCTCTCTCTTCTTTCCCCACCTTCTCTCCCTCTCTCTCTTCTTCTTTCCCCACCTTGTCTGCCTCTCTCTTCTTCTTTCCCCACCTTGTCTGCCTCTCTCTTCTTCTTTCCCCCACCTTCTCTCCCCCCCCTCTCTTCTTCTTTCCCCACCTGGTCTCCCTCTCTCTTCTTCTTTCCCCACCTTGTCTTCCTCTCTCTTCTTCTTTCCCACCTTCTCTCCCTCGCTCTCTCTTCCTCTTTCCCCACCTTGTCTCCCTCTCTCTCTTCTTCTTTCCCCACCTTGTCTCCCTCTCTCTCTTCTTCTTTCCCACCTTCTCTCCCTCTCTCTTCTTCTTTCCCCACCTTGTCTCCCCCTCTCTCTTCTTCTTTCTCCACCATGTCTCCCTCTCTCTCTTCTTCTTTCCCACCTTCTCTCCCTCTCTCTTCTTCTTTTCCCACCTGGTCTGCCTCTCTCTTCTTCTTTCCCCACCTTGTCTCCCTCTCTCTCTTCTTCTTTCCCCACCATGTCTCCCTCTCTCTCTTCTTTTTTCCCACCTTCTCTCCCTCTCTCTTCTTCTTTTCCCACCTTGTCTGCCTCTCTCTTCTTCTTTCCCCACCTTGTCTCCCTCTCTCTCTTCTTCTTTCCCTACCTTGTCTCCCTCTCTCTCTTCTTCTTTCCCACCTTCTCTCCCTCTCTCTCTTCTTCTTTCCCCACCTTGTCTCCCTCTCTCTCTTCTTCTTTCCCCACCTTCTCTCCCCTCTCTCTTCTTCTTTCCCACCTTCTCTCCCCCTCTCTCTTCTTCTTTCCCCACCTTCTCTCCCCCTCTCTCTTCTTCTTTCCCACCTTGTCCCCATCTCTCTTCTTCTTTCCCCACCTTCTCTCCCTCTCTCTCTTATTCTTTCCCCACCTTGTCTCCCTCTCTCTCTTCTTTCTTTCCCCACCTTGTCTCCCTCTCCTCTCTTCTTCTTTCCCCACCTTGTCCTCCCTCTCTCTCTTCTTCTTTCCCCACCTTGTCTCCCTCTCTCTCTTCTTCTTTCCCACCTTCTCTCCCTCTCTCTCTTCTTCTTTCCCCACCTTGTCTCCCCCTCTCTCTTCTTCTTTCTCCACCATGTCTCCCTCTCTCTCTCTTCTTCTTTCCATCCTTGTCTCCCTCTCTCTCCTTTCTTCTTTCCCACCTTCTCTCCCTCTCTCTCTTCTCTTTCCCACCTTGTCTCCCTCTCTCTCTTCTTCTTTCCCCACCTTGTCTGCCTTCTCTTCTTCTCTTTTCCACACCTTCTCTCCCTCTCTCTTCTTCTTTCACCACCTTGTCAGCCTCTCTCTTCTTCTTTTCCCCACCTTCCTCTCCCTCTCTTCTTCTTTTCCTTCCCCACCTTGTCTGCCTCTCTCTTCTTCTTTCCCCACCTTCTCCCCCTCTCTCTTCTTCTTTCCCCACCTTCTCTCCCTCTCTCTCTTCTTCTTTCCCCACCTTGTCTGCCTCTCGCTCTCTCTTCTCTTTCCCCACCTTGTCTGCCTCTCTCTTCTTCTTTCCCCACCTTCTCTCCCCCCCTCTCTTCTTCTTTCCCCACCTGGTCTCCCTCTCTCTTCTTCTTTCCCCACCTTGTCTCCCTCTCTCTTCTTCTTTCCCACCTTCTCTCCCTCGCTCTCTTCCTCTTTCCCCACCTTGTCTCCCTCTCTCTCTCTTCTTTCCCCACCTTGTCTCCCTCTCTCTCTTCTTCTTTCCCACCTTCTCTCCCTCTCTCTCTTCTTCTTTCCCCACCTTGTCTCCCCCTCTCTCTTCTTCTTTCTCCACCATGTCTCCCCTCTCTCTCTTCTTTCTTTTCCCACCTTCTCTCCCTCTCTCTTCTTCTTTTCCCACCTTGTCTGCCTCTCTCTTCTTCTTTCCCCACCTTGTCTCCCTCTCTCTCTTCTTCTTTCCCACCATGTCTCCCTCTCTCTCTTCTTTTTCCCACCTTCTCTCCCTCTCTCTTCTCTTTTTCCCACCTTGTCTGGCTCTCTCTTCTTCTTCCCCACCTTGGTCTCCCTCTCTCTCTTCTTCTTTCCCTACCTTGTCTCCCTCTCTCTCTTCGTCTTTCCACCTTCTCTCCCTCTCATCTCTTCTTCTTTCCCCACCTTGTCTCCCTCTCTCTCTTCTTCTTTCCCCACCTTCTCTCCCCCTCTCTCTCTTCTTTCCCACCTTGTCCCCATCTCTCTTCTTCTTTCCCCACCTTCTCTCCCTCTCCTCTCTTCTTCTTTCCCCACCTTGTCTCCCTCTCTCTCTTCTTCTTTCCCCACCTTGTCTCCCTCTCTCTCTTCTTCTTTCCCCACCTTGTCTCCCTCTCTCTTCTTCTTTCCACCTTGTCTCCCTCTCTCTCTTCTTCTTTCCCACCTTGTCTCCCTCTCTCTTCTTCTTTCCCACCTTGTCTCCCTCTCTCTTCTTCTTTCCCACCTTGTCTGCCTCTCTCTTATTCTTTCCCACCTTGTCTCCCTCTCTCTTCTTCTTTCCCACCTTGTCTGCCTCTCTCTTATTCTTTCCCACCTTGTCTCCCTCTCTCTCTTCTTCTTTCCCACCTTGTCTGCCTCTCTCTTATTCTTTCCCACCTTGTCTCCCTCTCTCTTCTTCTTTCCCACCTTGTCTCCCTCTCTCTCTTCTTCTTTCCCACCTTGTCTCCCTCTCTCTTCTTCTTTCCCACCTTGTCTCCCTCTCTCTTCTTCTTTCCCCACCTTGTCTCCCTCTCTCTCTTCTTCTTTCCCACCTACTCTCCCTCTCTCTCTTCCTCTTTCCCCACCTTGTCTCCCTCTCTCTCTTCTTCTTCCCCCACCTTGTCTCCCTCTCTCTTCTTCTTTCCCACCTTGTCTCCCTCTCTCTCTTCTTCTTTCCCACCTTGTCTCCTCTCTCTTCTTCTTCCCACCGTGTCTCCCTCTCTCTTCTTCTTTCCCCACCTTGTCTCCCTCTCTCTCTTCTTCTTTCCCCACCTTGTCTCCCTCTCTCTTCTTCTTTCCCACCTTGTCTCCCTTTCTCTCTTCTTCTTTCCCACCTTGTCTCCCTCTCTCTCTTCTTTCCCACCTTGTCTCCCTCTCTCTCTTCTTCTTTCCCACCTTGTCTCCCTCTCTCTTCTTCTTTCCCACCTTGTCTCCCTCTCTCTTCTTCTTTCCCACCTTGTCTGCCTCTCTCTTATTCTTCCCACCTTGTCTCCCTCTCTCTTCTTCTTTCCCACCTTGTCTGCCTCTCTCTTATTCTTTCCCACCTTGTCTCCCTCTCTCTCTTCTTCTTTCCCACCTTGTCTGCCTCTCTCTTATTCTTTCCCACCTTGTCTCCCTCTCTCTCTTCTTCTTTCCCCACCTTGTCTCCCGCTCTCTCTTCTTCTTTCCCACCTTCTCTCCCTCTCTCTTCTTCTTTCCCCACCTTGTCTCCCTCTCTCTCTTCTTCTTTCCCACCTTCTCTCCCCCTCTCTCTTCTTCTTTCCCCACCTTCTCACCCCTCTCTCTTCTTCTTTCCCCCACCTTCTCTCCCCCTCTCTCTTCTTCTTTCCCACCTTGTCTCCCTCTCTCTTCTTCTTTCCCACCTTGTCTCCCTCTCTCTTCTTCTTTCCCCACCTTGTCTCCCTCTCTCTCTTCTTCTTTCCCCACCTTGTCTCCCTCTCTCTTCTTCTTTCCCCACCTTGTGTCCCTCTCTCTCTTCTTCTTCCCCACCTTCTCTCCCTCTCTTCTTCTTCTTTCCCACCTTGTCTCCCTCTCTCTTCTTCTTCCCCACCTTGTCTCCCTCTCTCTCTCTTCTTCTTTCCCCACCTTGTCTCCCTCTCTCTCTTCTTCTTTCCCCCACCTTGTCTCCCTCTCTCTCTTCTTCTTTCCCCACCTTGTCTCCCTCTCTCTTCTTCTTTCCCACCTTCTCTCCCTCTCTCTCTTCTTCTTTCCCCACCTTGTCTCCCTCTCTCTCTTCTTCTTCCCCACTTCTCTCCCCTCTCTCTTCTTCTTTCCCCACCTTCTCACCCCTCTCTCTTCTTCTTTCCCCACCTTCTCTCCCCCTCTCTCTTCTTCTTTCCCCACCTTCGTCTCCCTCTCTCTTCTCTTCCCACCTTGTCTCCCTCTCTTCTTCTTCCCCACCTTGTCTCCCTCTCTCTCTTCTTCTTTCCCCACCTTGTCTCCCTCTCTCTCTTCTTCTTTCCCCACCTTGTCTCCCTCTCTCTCTTCTTTCTTTCCCACCTTGTCTCCCTCTCTCTCTTCTTCTTTCCCCACCTTGTCTCCCCTCTCTCTCTTCTTCTTTCCCACCTTCTCTCCCTCTCTCTTCTTCTTCTTTCCCCACCTTGTCTCCCTCTCTCTCTTCTTTCTTTCCCACCTTCTCTCCCCCTCTCTCTTCTTCTTTCCCCACCTTCTCACCCCCTCTCTCTTCTTCTTTCCCACCTTCTCTCCCCCTCTCTCTTCTTCTTTCCCACCTTGTCTCCCTCTCTCTTCTTCTTTCCACCTTGTCTCCCTCTCTCTTCTTCTTTCCCCACCTTGTCTGCCTCTCTCTCTTCTTCTTTCCCCACCTTGTCTCCCTCTCTCTCTTCTTCTTTCCCACCTGTCTCCCTCTGCTCTCTTCTTCTTTCCCACCATGTCTCCCTCTCTCTCATTCTTTCCCACCTTGTCTCCCTCTCTCTCTTCTTTCCCCACCTTGTCTCCCTCTCTCTTCTTCTTCCCCACCTTGGTCTCCCTCTCTCTTCTTCTTTCCCACCTTGTCTCCCTTTCTCTCTTCTCTTTCCCACCTTGTCTCCCTCTCTCTTCTTCTTTCCCACCTTGTCTCCCTCTCTCTCTTCTTTCTTTCCCACCTTGTCTCCCTCTCTCTTCTTCTTTCCCACCTTGTCTGCCCTCTCTCTTATTCTTCCACTTGTCTCCCTCTCTCTTCTTCTTTCCCACCTTGTCTGCCTCTCTCTTATTCTTTCCCACCTTGTCTCCCTCTCTCTCTTCTTCTTTCCACTTGTCTGCCTCTCTCTTATTCTTTCCCACCTTGTCTCCCTCTCTCTCTCTTCTTTCCCCACCTTGTCTCCCGCTCTCTCTTCTTCTTTCCCACCTTCTCTCCCTCTCTCTTCTTCTTTCCCCACCTTGTCTCCCTCTCTCTCTTCTTCTTTCCCACCTTCTCTCCCCCTCTCTCTTCTTCTTTCCCCACCTTCTCACCCCTCTCTCTTCTTTCTTTCCCCACCTTCTTCTCCCCCTCTCTCTTCTTCTTTCCCACCTTGTCTCCCTCTCTCTTCTTCTTTCCCCACCTTGTCTCCCTCTCTCTTCTTCTTTCCCCACCTTGTATCCCTCTCTCTCTTCTTCTTTCCCCACCTTGTCTCCCTCTCTCTTCTTCTTTTCCCCACCTTGTGTCCCTCTCTCTCTTCTTCTTTCCCCCACCTTCTCTCCCTCTCTCTTCTTCTTTCCCACCTTGTCTCCCTCTCTCTTCTTCTTTCCCCACCTTGTCTCCCTCTCTCTCTTCTTCTTCCCCACCTTGTCTCCCTCTCTCTCTTCTTCTTTCCCCACCTTGTCTCCCTCTCTCTCTCTTCTTTCCCCCACCTTGTCTCCCTCCTCTTCTTCTTTCCCACCTTCTCTCCCTCTCTCTCTTCTTCTTTCCCCACCTTGTCTCCCTCTCTCTCTTCTTCTTTCCCACCTTCTCTCCCCCCTCTCTTCTCTCTTTCCCCACCTTCTCACCCCTCTCTCTTCTTCTTTCCCCACCTTCTCTCCCCCTCTCTCTCTTCTTCTTTCCCACCTTGTCTCCCTCTCTCTTCTTCTTTCCCACCTTGTCTCCCTCTCTCTTCTTCTTTCCCCACCTTGTCTCCCTCTCTCTCTTCTTCTTTCCCCACCTTGTCTCCCTCTCTCTCTTCTTCTTTCCCCACCTTGTCTCCCTCTCTCTCTTCTTCTTTCCCACCTTGTCTCCCTCTCTCTCTTCTTCTTTCCCCACCTTGTCTCCCTCTCTCTCTTCTTCTTTCCCACCTTCTCTCCCTCTCTTTCTTCTTCTTTCCCCACCTTGTCTCCCTCTCTCTCTTCTTCTTTCCCACCTTCTCTCCCCCTCTCTCTTCTTCTTTCCCCACCTTCTCACCCCTCTCTCTTCTTCTTTCCCACCTTCTCTCCCCCCTCTCTCTTCTTCTTTCCCACCTTGTCTCCCTCTCTCTTCTTCTTTCCCACCTTGTCTCCCTCTCTCTTCTTCTTTCCCCACCTTGTCTGCCTCTCTCTCTTCTTCTTTCCCCACCTTGTCTCCCTCTCTCTCTTCTTCTTTCCCACCTTGTCTCCCTCTCTCTCTTCTTCTTTCCCCACCTTGTCTCCCTCTCTCTCTTCTTCTTTCCCCACCTTCTCTCCCTCTCTCCCTCTCTCTCTTCTTCTTTCCCCACCTTCTCTCCCTCCCTTTCTCCTTCTTTCCCCACCTTGTCTCCCTCTCTCTTCTTCTTTTCCCACCTTGTCTCCCTCTCTCTCTTCTTCTTTCCCCACCTTGTCTCCCTCTCTCTCTTCTTCTTTCCCCACCTTGTCTCCCTCTCTCTTCTTCTTTCCCCACCTTGTCTCCCTCTCTCTCTTCTTCTTTCCCCACCTTCTCTCCCTCTCTCTCTTCTTCTTTCCCCACCTTGTCTCCCTCTCTCTCTTCTTCTTTCCCCACCTTGTCTGCCTCTCTCTTCTTCTTTCCCCACCTTCCCTCCCTCCCTTTCTCCTTCTTTCCCCACCTTGTCTCCCTCTCTCTCCTTTCCCCACCTTCTCTCCCTCCCTTTCTCATTCTTTCCCCAACTTCTCTCCCTCTGTCTCCTTCTTTCCCCACCTTCTCTCCCTCCCTGTCTCCTTCTTCCCCACCTTCTCTCCCTCTATGTCTCCTTCTTTCCAAATCCTTCTCTCCCTCTCTGTCTCCTTCTTTCCCCACCTTGTCTCCCTGTGTTAGCTCCAGGGTGTTGCTTTAAGTGGTAGTGAAAGCTGCTTTGCTTTTAAAAACAGTTTGTCTTAATGAGACCGGGGGACGAAGGGGGGGGGGGGGCAGAGGGGAGGAGGATCACAGCTGAACCCTATTGCGGTCCTTTCCTGTCTGAGGTGCTTCAGGCTGGGGTCACGCCCAGGGTCACGCTGGCCCGTCACTCTGACTGGGTCCTGGTGCCGGTTCTCATCTGCTGCAGGGTGTGTGTGTAGGGGGGAATGTATGTGTGCGTGTGTGTGTGTGTATGTTGTCGTCAAAAGAGTGTGTATGTTTGTAGAGATCAGGGCAGGAGGCACATCTGTTTCTGATATCCCAGAAAGCCTTGCTCTCAGGGCCTGGAGGTGCTGGTGTGCCTTTGGAGGAGGAGGAGAGAGCGAGGGAGGTGGAGGGAGTGAGAGAGAGAGATGGAGGAAGCGAGAGAGAGAGAGCGAGGGAGATGGAAGGAGAAAGGTGGAGGGAGAGAGAGAGAGGAAAGGTGGAGGGAGAGAGAGAGAGAGAGAGAGGGAAGGAGGTGGAGAGAGAGAGAGTGGAGGGTGAAGGAGGCAGAGAGGGCAAGTGAATGGTCACACATTGTGTCAGGTAGAAGATGGTGTGATGTGGCATTGGTTTCAGTAGGCTGTGGTGTTCTCTTCTCTCCTGGTCACCATTCCTCATTCTTCTCCTCCTCTTCTCTTCTGGTCACCATTCCTCCTTCTTCTCCTCCTCTTCTCTCCTGGTGTTCATCCTTCCTCCTTCTCCTCCTCTTCTCTCCACCTGGTGTTCACCATTCCCACTCTTCTCTCCTGGTGTTCACCATTCCTCCTTCTCCTCCTCTTCTCTCCTGGTGTTCACCATTCCTCCTTCTCCTCCTCTTCTCTCCTGGTGTTTACCATTCCTCCTCTTCTCTCCTGGTCACCATTCCTCCTTCTTCTCCCCCTCTTCTTTCCTGGTGTTCACCATTACTCCTTTTACTCCTCCACTTCTCTCCTGGTGTTCACCATTACTCCTTTTACTCCTCCACTTCTCTCCTGGTGTTCATCATTCCCACTCTTCTCTCCTGGTGTTCACCATTCCTCCTTCTCCTCCTCTTCTCTCCTGGTGTTCACCATTCCTCCTCTTCTCTCCTGGTGTTCACCATTCCTCCTCATTCTCCTCCTCTTCTGTCCTGGTCACCATTCCTCCTTCTAATCCTCATTTTCTCTCCTGGTGTTCACCATTCCTCCTCTTCTCTCCTGGTGTTCACCATTCCTCCTCTTCTCTCCTGGTGTTCACCATTCCTCATCTTCTCTCCTGGTGTTCACCATTCCTCCTCTTCTCTCCTGGTGTTCACCATTCCTCCTCTTCTCTCCTGGTGTTCACCATTCCTCCTCTTCTCTCCTGGTGTTCACCATTCCTCCTCTTCTCTCCTGGTGTTCACCATTCCTCCTCTTCTCTCCTGGTGTTCACCATTCCTCCTCTTCTCTCCTGGTGTTCATCATTCCTCCTCTTCTCTCCTGGTGTTCACCATTCCTCCTCTTCTCTCCTGGTGTTCACCATTCCTCCTCTTCTCTCCTGGTGTTCACCATTCCTCCTTCTTCTCCTCCTCTTCTCTCCTGGTGTTCACCATTCCTCCTCCTTCTCCTCCTCTTCTCTCCTGGTCACCATTCCCCCTTTTCTCCTCCTCTTCTCTCCTGGTGTTCACCATTCCTCCTCCTTCTCCTCCTCTTCTCTCCTGGTCACCATTCCCCCTTTTCTCCTCCTCTTCTCTCCTGGTGTTCACCATTCCTCCTCTTCTCTCCTGGTCACCATTCCCCCTTTTCTCCTCCTCTTCTCTCCTGGTGTTCATCATTCCTCCTCTTCTCTACTGGTGTTCACCATTCCTCCTCTTCTCTCCTGGTCACCATTCCACCTTTTCTCCTCCTCTTCTCTCCTGGTGTTCACCATTCCTCCTCTTCTCTCCTGGTGTTCACCATTCCTCCTCTTCTCTCCTGGTCACCATTCCACCTTTTCTCCTCCTCTTCTCTCCAGGTGTTCATCATTCCTCCTCTTCTCTACTGGTGTTCACCATCCCTCCTCTTCTCTCCTGGTGTTCACCATCCCTCCTCTTCTCTCCTGGTGTTCACCATCCCTCCTCTTCTCTCCTGGTGTTCATCATTTCTCCTTCCCCCCTTCCTCTTCTCTCTTCTCTGTATTTTGTATTTATTAAGGATCCCCATTAGTTCTTGCCAAGGCAACAGCTACTCTTCCTGGGGTACATTAATTCCTGCCAAGGCAGCAGCTACTCTTCCTGGGGTCCATTAGTTCCTGCCAAGGCAGCAGCTACTCATCCTGGGGTCCATTAGTTCCTGCCAAGGCAGCAGCTACTCTTCCTGGGGTCCATTAGTTCCTGCCAAGGCAGCAGCTACTCTTCCCGGGGTCCATTAGTTCCTGCCAAGGCAGCAGCTACTCTTCCTGGGGTCCATTAGTTCCTGCCAAGGTAGCAGCTACTCTTCCCGTGTTCCATTAGTTCCTGCCAAGGCAGCAGCTACTCTTCCTGGGGTCCATTAGTTCCTGCCAAGGCAGCAGCTACTCTTCCTGGGGTCCATTAGTTCCTGCCAAGGCAGCAGCTACTCTTCCTGGGGTCCATTAGTTCCTGCCAAGGCAGCAGCTACTCTTCCTGGGGTCCATTAGTTCCTGCCAAGGCAGCAGCTACTCTTCCTGGGGTCCATTAGTTCCTGCCAAGGCAGCAGCTACTCTTCCGGGGGTCCATTAATTTCTGCCAAGGCAGCAGCTACTCTTCCTGGGGTCCATTAATTCCTGCCAAGGCAGCAGCTACTCTTCCTGGGGTCCATTAGTTCCTGCCAAGGCAGCAGCTACTCTTCCCGGGGTCCATTAGTTCCTGCCAAGGCAGCAGCTACTCTTCCTGGGGTCCATTAGTTCCTGCCAAGGCAGCAGCTACTCTTCCTGGGGTCCATTAGTTCCTGCCAAGGCAGCAGCTACTCTTCCTGGGGTCCATTAATTCCTGCCAAGGCAGCAGCTACTCTTCCTGGGGTCCATTAATTCCTGCCAAGGCAGCACATACTCTTCCTGGGGTCCATTAGTTCCTGCCAAGGCAGCAGCTACTCTTCCTTCTTCTTTCTTCCTTCTTTTTTCTTCTTTCCTCCTCTTCTGTCCTCCTCTTCTCTCCTCCACCTCCACCTCCTGCTCCTGCTCCTCCTCCGCCTCCACCCCCTCCTCCTCCTCCTCCTCCTCCTCCTCCTCTCCTCCAGTCAGTCAGTAGTGTAGAAAGT